>NC_056737.1:1542436313-1542588813 GCF_019279795.1 Protopterus annectens
TGGGGGATTGTGTCAAAGGCCTTTGCCAAGTCAAGGTAAGCTGTATGTACTGATTTTCCCTCATCCAGGGCCTTGGTGACAGTCTCAAAGAAGCCAACTAAGTTCAACAGGCAAGATCTGCCCTTGACAAATCCAAACTGGGTGGGATCAAGTGCTTGGAGATTGCCTATGTCCTTGTTTATGAGATCCATAATAATACACTCCATGGCTTTACAGAACAGGCTTGTCAAGCTAATAGGGCAATAGTTTCCAGAGTCAGTAGTGGCACCACCTTTGTGCAAGCAGATGACAATGGCAGTTCTCCACACTGCTGGAATGAAGCCTGTACTTAGGCTTTGGCTGAATAGGGTGCTCAATGGCGAAGCCAGTTCTTGCTGGAGATGGTGCAGAATACAGCCTGCGATTCTATCAAGTCCCATGGAAGCTGTGTTCTTTGCCTTGGATAGGGCCTTTAACACTTGATCTATGGAGATGTGAGGTGCAGGACAAGTATTGGGGATGTTGAAAGGGCCTTTGGGGGGGAAAAGGGGTGAAGTTTGCACTGTACCTATCTGCTAACAGTGATACTGTTAAGTACTAATTTGGAACAAATCTGGGCTTTGTCATGGAGTTTCCTGACATAACTGAAGAAGGCTTTGTGGTTTCCCTTTGTTTCGGAAGTTAATTTTGATTCATAATTGGCTTTGGAGGTTTTCACTAGTGATCTAATTTGCTTGTTGAGGCTAAGGAGGGAGATTTTCCAATTTGGAATTTGTTCCTTTTTACCCTTGGACAACAGTTTCTTCCTTTTGTTTTAAAGCCTTTTGATAGAGGAAATCCACCAAACAGGTTTGTGTTTCCTTGAGGAGCAGGTTTTAGTTCTGTTGGGTATGGCTGAGTCCATGCAGTTGAACAGGTGCATGTGTACTGCACTGGTATACTCTTCAGCATAGTTGTCTGCATCCTCTGAGGAGGGTGGTGATGTGAAGCTACAGATACCCTCCCTTAGGAGATTGTAGTCTGCTTTTGAGAAGTTTTTTAGCTTGATTATGGCTGCGGGGGAGTAGAAACTTCAAATGAGACAGTCTGATGATCTGATCTCACCAGGGAAGAACATACTATAGAAGTGATGCAGCAGAATTCCAGAATGTTATCTACCCTTGTGCGGGAGAAGATGAGCTGGTCTAGTGCATTAGAACTGATGAAGTGGAGAACTGCCATTGTCATTGAATGAGTGCATTAGTGTATGAATAGTTCACCCAGTCTGTGGCAGGTTAGTTGAAGTCACCAAGGATCAGGGTGTTGGGTAGTACCTTGATGGAGTCATGTAGATCCAGATAAGAGGAATGGGTGGCCTGAGTCATGGAGTGGAGTCTATATCTGGCTGTATCTTGAATGGGTGTCTTGCCAACTGTCAGTTGCACCTGGAGTAGTTCCAGTGCATCATGCTGGCAGACTAGTCTGGAGCTGTGCCTGTCCATAATGAAGACAGACATTCCACTACCCTTAGTCTTCCTGACCTCATTTTGGGGTCAGATTGTTTGGAATGAGGTATAGCCTGGTAAGGCAGGGATGCTCTCTGCAGCCCTGAACCAGGTTTCTGTGACTGCACAGATGCTGGCATCTTCCTGTGCAGGGAGAGCCTCCAATGAGTGTATTTTCAGGTTAAGACTCCTAGTCTTTAGCAGCATGACCTTCAATTTGTATTTTGACAGATCTTTAATGTTGGAAGATTTGTCTTTGGGACATTGCCTAAAAAGGCACTGTGGGGAGGTGAGAGCCTTGGCCAGAAATCAGAATCCCAGTGGTGACAGGTGGAGGCCATCTCTGGCAAAGCAACGAGGCCTGTCAACCATGTCATCCCAGGCAGACAGATACTGAATCCCCTTGGAATGACACCAGGAAACTAAGCCAATTGTTGAAGTCAATTATTTTTTGTCAGTATTGCGGTAACATTCTTGGTGAAGGTAGGATGCTGCTTAGGGCTAGGGTCATGCCTGCCTGGGACACATACTATGAGAGCTCAATCATGTCTCACTTCATATAGTCCAGGGAGGTACTTCTCAAGTCATTCACACCAACATGGGCAATGACAGAGTCATACTTGTACTTGTTGTGGAGAGACTTAAGTGTGTGTGTGATGTGGCAGATTCTGGCACCAGACAGACAACTGACCATGACCTTCTCCTTGTTGAGCCTGGTGAGAGGGACATTGGTGTGTCTCACAACTGAGTCACCAATAACTAGTATGTTTAGTTTATTGTTATGCCTTATGGGCTATGATGTTTTATTGTTTTGCCTTATGGGCTGTGTTTGTGAGACACTGGTGTGTTGTCTGCTATGTGTGATGTATTTGGAGTTATGTGTGGAATGTTTGTGAGTATGTTTTGGAGGTCTCTGCTGTTTAGGTAAGTTTTTATTGAGGACCTCTACAATGGTGGGTGTGTGTTGTGCTTGGTTATGTGATGTGAGTGGTGTGGTGTATGTGCTGGCAATCTCCTCTTTGTCAGGAGTACTGACTGTGGTGTGAGAGAGCACAGATTGAGGCAGTTGCTACACTGTCTCAGTATGCCCATGTCGACCAGGCTGGCAGGAGAAACTAATAGGAATTGTCCAGACATAGTGTTCCGAATACTTGGGCAGACTTATGGAGAGAAGGTTTTAATAAGGGTTTGTCCACAAGGGTGTAGACCACAAAAACCTTAAATGTAAACTAACTGAACTGAAGCACAAGTGCTAAAAGCAAAACCAAGATCCTTAGAACAACAGATAAATTTAATCAGGCTACTAACAAGATAAGAAATGCAGCAGAATAAAAGCTCTTGAACACAAACCATATTGACAAACCAAACCAAACTTACGAGACACAGCAAAAATAAGATGATAAAGTAGGAAGAAAACTATTACAGTAAAGACAGATGAATAAAGTGTAATTTTTTTTTTAGTGGAGAGGGAAGAAACAGAAGATAGATCAAGATTAAAAAGCTAAGGGGATTGCCCTTCCCAAATGCTCTCTCTGTACTCGGTAGACTGAACTGATGAGATGAGACAGGGAGGAATGTCCAAAATCAAAGAAGCAAGGGGGTAGTCCTTCCCAAATGATCTCACTGTACTCAGTTGAGTGAGCAAATGAGATGGGAATGGGAGGAGTGACCAAAATCAATTTTACCGCAGGGGCGGGCAATTCCAAAGCCACCAACTTTAAGAATACAACACCTAGGTGGAAGAGAGGGAAAAACAAACAATGCACACAGAATATAGAGAACAAATATATAAATGCAGTACAGCAAAATCAAGTGCAAAAAATATACTTATCAGTTGGTATATCAGATGGTTATAGAATCCAACACAGCCAGGTAGTTAGCTCTGCACAAATTCACAGAACTTAAGTCTTTTTACTAGAAGTACAACTGAGAAAATAAGCCTTAGGCAATCAGATAAACACAGAGGTGTTGGCCAGTGGTTAAGACCTTAGGTGGGCTGACTCCAAACAAAGCAAAACAACCCCCACCTGAAACTAGCTACTGATCTACCCTGAGAAACAAGCAATGCACACAGAATACAGAGGACAAATATAACAATGTTCTTCACATTCAAGTGTCTTGTGCAAGAGCTTCTTAAGTATACTCTGTGATGACTCACGGTCACTTTTTCATCTCATAAATATATCAAGGAAATATTTTATCCTCATTTTCTCTCTTAGAATATCCATTCTAACTCTGAAAAACCTCTGGACTCATATGCAAATGGTTTATCTTTTTGTAAAATAATTGTGCCATTTCCTGTCTGGCTTGCATCTATTTATTTAACATTTGTTAACCAGGAAAGTCTGACTTGGAATGAAGCCAATTTTCAGCCGACGCCTGGGGAGAGACACTCCAGATGCATGTCTTTGTAACATGGAAGAAAACCCACACTAATGAAGGGAGGACATGCTGACTACACAGCGAAGGCACCCCAGCCAATAATTGAACCAGAGAACCTCTTGCTGTAAGGCAACAATGCTACTGCTGCACCACTGCGCCATCCAGAATCTAGTTGGATTATGACTCAGTTTTTCACTTCAGAATATTTCATTGTTTCTACTTTTGTCAATAACGGTTTAAGCACTTAAAATCCCTTTTCTTACACTGTATTTCAGAAGCATGCATATCTTTTTTTCAGTAGTTTCTGTATGACACAGTTATTTCTGAGCAGAATGGAACAAATGTTGAAATATATTGTATCATACTGAGAAATGTAGATGAGGCAGCTGGGCTACTGTGCAAGTTTCTCGTGATCTAGATTTAAGCCTCCAAACTTTTAAATATGACCCATGTATCTGAGTTCAGGAACTCTAATTGTACACTTACTTTTGCTCAATTTGAAGTTGCCTTAATCTCTTCAATAAGTGAGTCTCTTGTCATGTTCTTCTTTGGTATAGCCACACACTAGTATTGAAACAGCAGTATTAACAGAATCATGAATCTCAATCATTTGCACAGTATATTTCTAGATCATGTCAGGTTCTGAGAAAATGTCAAATAGAAGTTTCAAAATCTCTGTCTTCTCATAGTTAAATTAAAAGTACATAGCTTTGAGCCCTCCTCATCAAGCTCACTCTGCCAGAATCCTAAATTAGCATCAACTACAGAGAAATACCTTGGTTCAGACCTGGCAGAATTACTTCTTTAATTATACAACAAAGAACATGATCTTTCTTTGTAGATTAAGATCTTGCAGAACAATACAAGCAGGAATTCTGTCTAACGTCAAAACAGTAACCATTCTATTAACCCATTCAGTAGACTTAATCACAGCAGGGCACTCCATTCTGCTCATCTCCTTTTCAGTTCTACACCTGGAAGCAACCCAAACTTTCTTTGGGGCAATACATTACTGGTAGCACTGCAAGACTTGTTTGAATATGTTGAACTTCTGGCAAATAACCCACCCCAATGACATTTTTAACCAATAACAAATGTCTGTACTCTCAATGAAAACCATCACTCTCTGCAGTAAATATTTGTACTCTTGAAGCAAGTCATTGTTATGTACATTCAGCTATATATTTTTAGGTCATATTAAGTTTTAGGCTAGTCTTATAACCTAGTTTGGAACATACCTCCTTTTCCACTACTTGAAACTGTCTTGCATTTTTTCTTCTTATTTGTAAATGTAAGCACTTTTCTGGCCCTTATGTAATAATGACCTGACATAATGACCTGAGTAGGTAAGCAATTTAAAGATCAATGGCTTCAGCTCACTCTGTTTTGGTTTCACTGCTTATGCTATCACACGTATTATTAATTCTGATCTTAAATGTCAAGATTTGCAACACACCCTCATTACACATTTTCTATGCCATTTTCTTGCACACTATTAGTTCTGCACATTTGCAACAGATTATACCCATAAAAAAGCATGTCCGTGACTTTATTTCCCCATGTGCATTTTCTTTTAAGTAAAAAGTCACTTCTTTTTATATGTTATAGCAAAATGTTTCACCTTTTCTTATCATCTACAGAATAATTTTCTCTAGATTTCCTTTCATTTTTCTTATAGTCACACCTTAAACAGAACTTAACATTTCTCAAACTCTTTATGCTTTCCATTTCTCATTTTCACTCCCTTTTCTGTCTTTCAGCATTTTTATCTCACATTCAGATTTGCACACTTCTAAGCATTCTCTGAAATCTCTTTACTGTGACTCATGTTATATGCATCTTTCACTTTATTTAATGTTAATCACCTTCTTTCAACAGTCTCCTAATCTGAGCATTATTGATAACATACACTGTTTTGTCTAATATTCATGAATCATGTTACTCACCAAATTAACAGTCTTTAGCTCAGTTCTTTAATTCAGAAAGATAAGTTTTTGTGCTCTCAGTTGAAACTGTATGATGTTGTGAAGAATAGCTGGTAAATATTGGCAGTTTTTTTTCACCAGTTTACTGTAAATCTGATGCACCCTTCTCACAGATATTCCATTTCCTTTATGAAACACACACACACACGCACTCGCACACATATTTATGAACATTCAGGGCTTCTTCCCTTGTGACATGCAAAACCTTAGTGTGCTCTATGTTTTTATCCTTCATGGATTTTCCCGTCATAGTCAGGAATCTATCAAATTATTGAATGTACAATCTCCAGTTCTCAATCAAGTTATGCTGTACAATGACATGTCTTAGATACAGTAGCTGCACAAATACTCAAATGAAAGATGAAGTGATTTAACATTTGCTTTTTGAAAATATGACTACTTAGATGAAATGTGTTTCAGTGCAGTCATCTTAATCATCTTTACTTTTAGATATCACAGTATTGTAAAAGAAAATCAGACCAAGTGATACACATACAGAACTCTGAATGAGGATAAAGGTGCCAATATTTATGCATATGCACATATAGTATAATACTTTCTACCTTGTTCAAAGCACAATATTATTGCAGGATTTTACTTTGATCCTTACCACTTTTCAAAAAAAAAAGATCCTGCATTGACCTTCATCCAGCTGCACTGCTGCTGGAAAATAACAGCTGCTTGCAATGTAAGATCTGCAAAGTTCTTACTAAAATTATTTTTTCTTAGTTGAACTCTTGATCACATGCTAACCAATTCTTGTTGAGTCTCCAGTTTCCTTATGCTGTTACTCACACTACTTTCTCCTCACTTAAAAGAGTAGCCTACATTTTTTAATGTCTGAAATGTCAGAAGTTCAAAAATAACCCCAACCATTATACAGTTAGCATTCTTTATTCCCAAACACAACCTGGATTTTCTGTATTTTAAGCCTAATGTCTCCCTTATCCACTATCCGCAAACCTCCAAGAGCCTGTTCATGTCCTCATTATCCTTTTCCTGTGTGCATAAATCACTCAGATCTACCACCATTTGTTGCATTACAATTGTCCTAATTAATTAAAAGTGACATCTTCAATGACTCTACTAATAAAGATTTTGATGTGTGCCCCATACAACAGCAGGCTTAGAGGACAAGCCTGCATAATTGTCTTCTGTACCTGAAAAAAGGTCTCATCCACCTATTCCCTTATCCCAAACATCCTATTCACGTATTGTCACAAGGAGCTATGACTCACACAATCAAAGGCTTTTTCTTTATATGCCAGTACAGCATGCTCAGTTATCAACCTCCTTTCTGCTTTTCCCACACATCTCTCAATAGGCTGTAGTAACTATCAAGCTACTCTGTTCTGTAAAAGTTTCATAGTGCAACTCAATATTTAAAAGACAAGTTGTTCTCCAAGTCCTACTGATCTGGTAAGTCCCCTTTCTTAAGAATAAAAAAATGAAAATTTCAAATTTAGAAGAGCCATCCCCCCTCTCTGTCTAATACACAGTGAGCATGTTAACCAGCAATGACTATAAAACTGTATGTAGTGTGCATATAAGCCTGCCCTACTCTGATACCTTCTCCTCATGTTCTTCCTGAAGCAGTACTCCTGCTTCTCCCCTTGACTTTGTAACTAACAACCACTGCACAGTTACACATTCACTTACAAAATACTTCTCCTTCCTTATGACTGAACATTTCCTTCATATAACTATAGACATAATCCGCAATAGTCCTAGTAGCCTGTAACAGCACTGCAGTTCTCTTTCTCAACCCATGCATCAGCTGTTTCTCTGTACCTGCCCTAACATTTCAAAAAGTTACAGAAACTCCATTTTCCCCAACACAATAGAAACTGTTCTACCTTTTACCTAAAAGTTGAAATCAGCCACCCCATGTTTCACACTCTTACCTTTCATTTTCAGCATTACCTCATCTTTTATCTGTTGCACATAGCAGTTCATTGTTCCCTTCAGACACATCAGGGGTCTACCTGCTTCAGTCTTTCACTTACTTTTTGTAGCAATGCATACAAATTTCATTCAAAGACTTCAATCACACATATATCTGTTAATATAATTCCTACACGTACTTCCTCACATTAATAAATAGTATAGTACTGTTTTGCATAAAATTGTCTTTTTTAACAGAGAAATATTGCAATGTACTTTAAGGAGGGTCATTGTAGCTGTAAATTACAGCATTTAGCTCTACTGCCAGTGAAGCTCCATTGCTGCTGACATTTATTCCACTGTTGTTTTGTTCTCCTTAGGTGTGAAGGCCAAAACAGACTTACACTGACTGTGATGCCTCTTCATCCTCTCTCTGCCATATCTACCTAACTAAGCTTTCTGTCCTTTACTTCACTTTTTCCTGATCTAATCTCCCCAACTAAGTTCCCAGCTTCCTTTTGACTCACTGGTTTCATGATCTTCTTTACCCTAAGGCATCTTAAATCTCTGTCTACTCCTCTTATATCCTTAAATCTATACTTGCTAAGCCTCTTATCTTTCTCCTACACCTCTTACCTTCAGACTCACTTGCAGTCTCTATATTTCACTGATTGTCTTTCTCAACAGACCACTTCTTTGTCTCTTCCCGCTCTGTTCACCCTGCGGGCTCACTCCGCTCCCCTACCCTGCTCCCAGTTCCCACCCACCCCCAGTGCTCCTACCTTTATTCCTCCAAAGCCACATCCCCATAAGATTTTGCTCCAATCACACTAATCTACTCATTACCTCCCCTACCTCCCTTAACACAACATATGTAGTTCTACCTACCTCCCATTCCTCCTGTTTCAAAACACCACCAACATATTCATCTCTGTGCCTCCCTAATAACCCCACCTATCATTCTCCTCCCACTTATTAATCCCACTATGTCCATATCTCCCACCCCACACCTATTTCAATTACTTCTCTTGCTCTCACTCTTTCCTTCTCTTACAACTGCCTATCTCCTAACCTCCTATGAACAACCTCTATACTCCACCCTTCCCTTCCCCTCCAAACACACTTCTACACCACCCCTAGCCACCTCTCTAAACTTCCTAAACATCATATCCAAACCAAGCTACCTACTTCCCAAATATCATAGACTAGCACCCATTAAATATACCAATCAAAATATTAAAAAAACTACCTAACTATTTTAGGAAACCCCTTTACCCTAAACACATTATATACCTTCACTCCCTACTAGATGGGGACACACATCCTAACCCTGGCCCAAACCATACCTCTACCACTGAAAAATGGAATCCAAACACTATTAGCTCCATAGCCCCCTCCACACCTTCTAACTCTCTCCTCATAGCACATCTCAATTTACGCAGCATTAAAAATAAAATTCCTCACCTAAACACCCTCCTAGACATCCACCAATTTGATATTCTATGCTTATCTGAAACTTGGCTAAAACCTACTGTTAAAGACAATGAAGTAACCCCACCTGGTTACAATATCATTAGAAAAGACTGCACCACCAAAAAGGGAGGTGGGGTCGCAATCCTCTATAAAGCAGAATTAAAAGCTAACACTGCAGACCTTAATCCACCTTTAGGCAACAGAGCTGAAATACTTATCTCTAAATTTCAGGTCAACTCTTGCAAAGCTATAAATGTTATTTGTTTATACCTACCTCCAGGAAACAGCATCAATACCCTTGACAATATCCTTAATTGGCTTTCTATTAATCTCCCACAAGAAACCATAATCCTAGGAGACTTTAATATCGACAGGCAGTCCTGTAGTAATACACACCTCACCACACATATTAACTCCCCTACCAGAACTAATAAACCCAACAACAAAGAAAGTACCTTGGACTGGATACTTACTAATAATCCTCATCAAACTTACAAAGTAGGAACCCTCCCAGATGACCTAAGTGATCACTCCTTAACCTATATTATCAGATATAAAACCAACCTACCTCACCCTAACACTGTCAGAACAGTACGCAACAAAAAGCAATTTAACCTTCAACTCTTTCAGACAGAACTTAATCAATGTAATTGGTCACCACTAAAATCTCTGCCACTTGATGAAGCAGTAGCCTATTTCAATGCCATATTCCTAGCCATCCTGAACCACCATGCCCCAGCACGCTCTGTTAGATGTAAAGGTAAACCAGCCCCCTGGCTCTCTAATGCTACTAGGCAAAAAAATCCTTCTGAGAAACAAAGCCTGGACAAAATGGCATGCTACTAAAAATCCAATAGATTACCAAACCTTTAGACAACTTATTAATTACACTAAAAAAGCCATCATGTTAGACAAAAAGAACTTTTACCTCCAGGCACAGCAGACCTATCAAAAGAAACCTCAAAAGTTCTGGAACACCATTAACAAACTTCTTTACCCAGGGCAATCTATCACTCCCAACCCACTAGGCTCCAACCCCGAGAGTCCTATTCACACTGCCAATGCCTTTAATTCTTTCTTTACCAATGCCACCCAAACTCTTGCTAGCCACCTATCTCCAGATACCACAAATCTGCCTACTTCATCTTCAAACCCTCCCCCATCATTTCAGTTACAACCTGTGTCTGCTTCCAGTATATGCTCCCTTCTCCAAAAACTAAAACCTACCACCCCTTCAGCTGACCAACTCCCAGCAGAATACCTTCAAAAAGGAGCTAAAGCCATTGCCTACCCCATATCCATTCTGATCAATAGAACCATAAGTGAAGGAAATATCCCATCCATATGGAAAATTTCTTACATTATTCCACTACACAAAGGTGGAAATTCTTATGACTTCTCTAACTTTCGTCCTATAGCTCTGCTATCTCCTCTGGCAAAAATTATGGAAAAGTGTATCCATAAGCAACTTCTTAACCACCTTCTTCAAAACAACTTACTTAACAACTGTCAACATGGCTTCAGACCTTATCACAGTACCACCACTGCCCTGTTATCATTCACAGATTGTATTAACAATAACCGTACCAAAACTATTCTTTCCTCTGCAGTATTCATTGATTTATCCAAAGCTTTTGACATGGTTAATCACCAACTCCTTTTACATATAATGAAATCTCTATCACTTGATCCTCTAGCCATAAATTGGTTCAACTCTTACCTAGAAAACAGACAGCAGGCTGTACTCTGGCACAACAATCTTTCTAATCTTCTTCCCATCTCCATTGGTGTCCCTCAGGGCTCCATATTAGGCCCTCTCCTATTTTCCATTTTTATTAATGACCTCCAGTCAGCAATTCCACATACTACCTGCATTCAATATGCAGATGACTCTACTATTATCTGCTCTGCCACTTCTCAAACTGAACTACAGACCCTTACCCAGAAAGCATTTAATACTGTTGAAGAATGATTTACAAACCGTTGCCTCCTCCTAAACCCCAAAAAAACTAAACTGCTACTCTTCTCACCAACCCGTAAGTCCACCCCCATACATTTCACACTTACATCTAACAATGGTACTCTTATTTCTCCTGACCTTACTACCAAACTCCTAGGAATAACAATAGACAATAACCTCAACTTTGATAGTCATATTAACAGTACAGTAAAAACGGTCAACAAGAAACTGGGATCCCTCTATAGAATCAAACCCTTTCTTACACCAGTATCCTGGACTGCTATAGCCAGAACTCTCCTAATCTCTACTTTACTCTATGCTTCACCCATTTATATGAATCTTTCTAAAAACAACCTCAACAAACTGTCAGTATCCTATAACAATATTGCTAGATTTGCTACTGACTCTCCTTTCAGAACTCATCACTGCCTTAATCTAAAACAACTTGATTGGCTAGAATTTCTACACCATCTCCAATTTCTACAGCTTACTATACCCCACAAGACCCTGTATCAACCCACCAATACTCAAATACTCTCAAGCCTCTTTACGCTCTACAATAATCCAAAAAATTTACGCTCATCAAACAAACTACTGTTTAACACTTGCAGATCCAACAACTCAGCAGGTGACTCCCTGTTCTCTAATACTGTTGGAAAGCTATGGAATTTACTACCCACTGAACTCACAACTCTGTCTTCTCTTACACTTTTTAAAAAGAAACTCAAACTATACCTCAATACACACTGGTTATGTTCCTGCACTAATCCTGACTAACTTTCTTACTTCTCACCAATAACTACCGTACATCATAGTCTTACCCTTATAGTTTCTTTTTACCATTAAACTGCTAATGAATTTCATAAATATATGTATATAACATCCTCTCATAAATATTATCCTTGCTGTTTACTGTTTTTGCTATGCACATTCGGAGTATGGTAGTATTTCTCTAACAATGTTTAACTATTTGCTATTTTTTTGGAAAAAAAATGTTTGTTCTAACTACAATTTATTTGTACTAACTACTACTACTTTCTATATTGTAGTTTGTATGTATCTTTACTGTTATTTCCTTCTTTATTGTATTTTGTATGTGTCTTGGAGCTTTTCTCCCTGGGCCGCAACTGAAAATGGACATGTATCCAGTTAGACTAGCCAGGTCAACAAATGTAAAATAAAAGTAAATAAATACATAAATAAAACGTGCAGTGGCACAATGCTCACATATAAAAAGTGTACCATGCCATTTTGAAAATCTTCATCTTGGATATGTGTTCTTTTTGCAATTTATTTTTCAGTTGCTAGATTGCTGGTATACTCATCATTATCCAGTGCTATCCTAACATTATTAAAATGTTTCTTATACAGGGTATATTTTCTGCTTCAGATTAAAAACATAGGTGTCCTTGTGTTAGATGAATTGCTGCTAAAATTTCTATACATTGTGTCTTCTTCTTTTTTTTTTTTTTTAATTTGGGTCATGTCATAGCAATAATTCCTGCAAGTATTATCTAAATTTAACAAGTCCACAATATTGAGACATTAGGCTTTAAGTTTTTATTTAACTGAAAGAAAGTTACCAAATTGCAAAAGAGTTCTGATTGTGAGAAATGATAGATGAGAAAGAAGGTAATGAGTATAATAATTTTGCTATAAAGGTTCTAAGAGAGTGGAACTGATAATGCTGAAGAGTAAAGACTGGGTTTCAAATCAGAGAGTGTTGTTAAGAAACAGGAGCTTGTGAAAAGGTAATGGAGCTTCTTACAAGAACTCTCTGTACACACCAAAGCATGAGCCAAGGACAAGAGAAATTAAATGAGACACTATCTCCACATTGTATAACTTTGCATGATGAACTGAGGACATTACCTGAGAGTGTTGAAGTACTAAGGAAGCCAAAGGGTGTTTACACAAGGAGAATCCATAGTTGGAACAGATGGTCTGTGAAAATGAAAATAAAATTATAGAAAATTTTACAGTTATTTGCTGACCTTGGTCTGTTAAAGAAATGGAAAAATAACACAGTCAAGAAATTGCTGACTTGTCCACACTTTTTGTATTAGTTGGAAAACTGAAACATAATAGCAAGCTGGAAAGTGTTAGTTCAAGTGACCTCACAAGCTAAAAGGAAAATGAACAAAGTGAGCTAGTGTTGGAACCTAAAATACAGAAGAGAAGTCAGCTTCTGACCTAAGCTGATACTTGGTACTTTCAATGTAAAGAAGAAAAACTGTGCAGAAGCAGCAAAAAGTTAACAACACCTTGCATGATCTAAAAGTAAAATGTCAGAATGTGCAAGCTGAGAATGAGTTACTGAAGACACAGCTCCAAGAGACTAATAACAAAGTCAAGAATTATATGCAGACTCATGCTTACTTTGGCAATGTGGTGCAGTTTATACAACAAAATAAATCTGAAAGTATAAATGAAAGTAAACAGTTGGCACTAGTCACTGTGGATTTCATACACAGTATATTCAGAGATACAGAGGCACAGTAACAGTGACTTAAGTTCACAGTCAAAACATCAAAAGCTTTATTAATATGCTGCAAGAAGAAATTAAATCATATTACAAAACGAATGAATAGTATAATGCTGTACTTTAGCTAACTACTAAATGTAAAAATCTGAGTATTAAAAATAAAGTTCACAGGAAATCTTTGGAGGAAGCATATATAAAATTAAAGTAATATCTGTCAATCCTTCCTTCTCATGCTAAGCTGATACAAGAAAGTCATACTGCTGTAAAAAACCTGCTACAAACATGTTAATTCTGTCAAGTAGAAGAAAAGTCACTCATACTAATCTTCGGAAGCCGAGAGACATGATTAATATGGAGAACAGTGGAGATATTCAGAGGCTGAAAGCCATAAAAAGCAGTTGAATAGAAATGTACTGAGGGCCAGACTAGCACATCAGATGAGACCACAGAAGAGACAGCACCAGTACCTGAAGCTAAGAAGCACATTTAAGTCTAATTATGAATGTTGAAAGTGACTCAGATCTACTTCTTGTTGATTAAAATCCAGTCAGAGTCTAACCCAAAAGACTCACCACTTATGTATGGTATATATAAAAAAAACCTAGTTTATGAAACAAAAGTATGAGTATGTAATGGAAACTGACAGTGAACTAACAGATAAAACACTTGGTGCAAAACAAGTAAAATTAGTGTTTCTGTATTATATGGTGTGTCAGAAAAACAATTTGATCAGTTATTCCAGAACATTATGACAGTATGGGAAATGATGCTGTGGACAGTTTACGAGGTTGTGCAAGGAGATTTACAATGGATATTACAGTCTCCAACACAGCAGATGTGGACAGAGAAAATCTCACTGAAGAGAGGTTTTGTGCTTCAAATACTCAAGGTCTGTTGCAGGATTCATGTCATTGTGTCAAAGGCATTGCCAACAGAAATGAAACCGAAAACACTTTTCTGCCCTTAACAGTATTATTCAAGATAATAGACATTTAATAAGGTATGTATGAACATATCTTTGATATCAGAAGAAACATATTAATAAATGCCTGTCACAAATGTAATCTAAAAGCAGGAAACCAGTATGAATTCTATTTTAAGGCACTGCAAACTATAGTAGAGCATAGTAGGAATGGAGATATATATAGCAAGACTGAACTGTAAGAATACAGATGGATAACACAGTTAGGATTTGACAAGTTCCCTTGTCTAAATAATACCGTCAGCCTAAAGCCTGTTTTGAAGTATTGTGTCTTTAAGAAATAGATGATCTAAACCTTCAACAGATTAATAAAATATGGTGGAAAGGCAGGCTCATTTATCAGCACCTCCCCCCACCTCTGGAATAGACCAAGGTCAAGCTGTGTGAAGCAATATCCTCGTAAAAACATGACCTTGATAATTGGGTGGGTTTTCATAAATTAATTCTGGCTTGAATAGCTTAACCCTCCTTGAGATGGGGTTACAGAGCAAGGATAGGTATTGGTAAGGCTTAATGGTCACAAGACACTGTTGCCTTGAACTTTCCTAGGAAAACAGTTTTTAATTAAGCTACATGTTTATAATCAATATCATCCAACATTCTAGTGATTATATGATGTCCTGCTTGCACTTATGCTTTTTAGATCTCTTGAAATATTTCTTATTGAGTAATGTTCAGTCATAGAGTCTAACCCAAAAGACTCACAACTTGTGTTTGATAAAAAGAAAAAAAAAACAGTGGAACAAAAGTATGAGTATGTCATAGAAACTAATGATACATTAGCAGATAAACCATTTGGTGCAAAACAAGTAAAATAAGTTGTATTTCTGCATCATGTGGTCTGTCAGAAAAACAATTTGATCACTTGTTCCAGAACATTATGACAACATGGGAAATGATGTTGTGGATGGTTATGAAGTCGTGCAAGGAGAATTACAGTAGCAAGATATTATAGCCTCCAACAAACCATTTGTGGATAGAGAAAATGTCACTGAAGAGAGGTTTTGCACTGCAAATAGTTAAAAGTCTGTTATATGGTTCATGTGATACTGTAGAAGGCACTAGTAACAGAAATGAAACCAAAACCATTCTTCTGCAGTTCTTAACATTATTGTTTAACCAGGTAACTTAGAGAGAACAATGTCCATGAAGAAAAGGACTTTGCATAGCATGGACAAACTGGGATGCTATGCTATCTCTAGCTTAGACATGTTACCAGACAGAGTCCAAACAAGAGAAGTATTTGGAGGCAGAATAACTGTCAACCACTGAGGCTGTATCCTGTGAAGTCAAATATAGTTGGTCAGTGTAGTTCATTCCCACAGTTCTGAGCTGGGGGGGGGGGTATGTCCTATATTGCCCCACAGTGACTAATGCAGACTATATGGAGCTCCAGTGTTGGGACAGGCTGCAACAAGAAGCCAGATCTGCTCTGGGTGGATTAAAAATAAATTTAAAATGGCTCACTTAGTGTACTCAGATCCTCAAAACTCAAATAACATTGCCATTAATTCACAAGATGCCAGAAGGTGGTTAAAAAAAAGTTTTTAATGTTTGCAACACCCAGTCCATAAACCAAAAATACAAAAATAAAACCCAATAATACACAGTCTATTTAAGCACTTTCGTCCTCCTCAAATTTACAAATGGGACTTCAGAACTATTAGTAAATTGTTAAACAACCATTAATATACCTAGTTTGAACCAATTAATTATGAAAATACTATCCTGTAAACATTTAAAGAGGTATGACTAAAACAAATGCGATGTTGGAATTAAGTTAAGCAACATTTCATTATTAAAAATATCATTTTAAGTTACCCTTTAAACTTTTCTTCTTCTTCTTCTCTTTCGGCTGTTCCCATTAGGGGTCGCCACAGTGGATCATCTGTTTTCATTTTTTCCTGTCCTCTGCATATTGCTCTGTCACACCAACTGCCTGCATGTCCTCTCTCACCACATCCATAAACCTTATCTTAGGCCTTCCTTTTTTCCTCTTACCTGGCAGCTCCATCCTTAGCATCCTTTTCCCAATATACCCATCATCCCTCCTCAGCACATGTCCAAACCAACGCAATCTCGCCTCTCTGACTTTGTCTCCAAACCGTCCAACCTGAGCTGACCCTCTAATATACTGATTCCTAATCCTGTCCATCCTTGTCACACCCAATGCAAATCTTAACATCTTTAACTCTGCCACTTCCAGCTCTGCCTCCTGCCTTTTTGTCAATGTCACCATCTCCAACCCATACAGCATAGCTGGTCTCACTACCCTCCTGAAGACTTTCCCTTTCACTCTTACTGCTAACCATCTGTCACAAATCACTCATAACACTCTTCTCCACCCATTCCATCCTGCCTGTACTCTCTTCTTCACCTCTCTTCCACACTCACCATTACTCTGAACTGTTGCCCAAGTACTTAAACTCATCCACCTTCGCCAACTCTACTCCCTGCATCCTCACCATTCCTCTATCCTCTCTCTCATTCACACACACATATTCTTAGTCCTGCTGACCTTCATTCCTCTCCTCTCTAGAGCATATCTCCACCTCTCCAGGGTCTCCTCAACCAGGTCGCTACTCTCACTACAGAAAAAAATGTCATCTTCAAACATCATAGTCAATGGGGCCTCCTGTCTGATCTTGTCTGTCAACCTGTCCATCACCATTGCAAAAAAGAAAGGGCTCAGAGCTGATCCTTGATGTAATCCCACCTCCACCTTAAACGGATCTGCCACTCCCACTGCAGACTTCACCACTGCCACACTACCCTCGTACATATCCTGTACCACTCTTACATACTTCTGTGCCACTCCTGACTTCCTCATACAATACCACAACTCCTCTCTAGGCACCCTATCATATGCTTTCTCCAAGTCCACAAAGACACAATGCAACTCCTTCTGACCTTCCCTATATTTCTCCATCAACAGTCTCAGAGCAAACTGTAGTGCTCTTTCCCAGCATGAAACCATACTGCTGATCACTAATCATCACCTCCCTTCTTAACCTAGCTTCCACTACTCTTTCCCATAACTTCAAGCTGTGACTGATCAGTTTTATCCCTCTGTAGTTACTACAACTCCTGCACATCACCCTTAGTCTTAAAAATAGGTACCAAAACACTTTTTCTCCACTCCTCAGGCATCCTCTGACTTTCCAAGATTTCAGTAAACAATCTGGTTAAGAACTCCACTGCCATTTCTCCTAAGCACCTCCATGCTTCCACTGGTATGTCATCTGGACCAACAGCCTTTCCATTCTTTATCCTCTTCATAGCTGTTTATAGATTCATAGATTCATAGATTAGTACTAGGCTAACTGCCCTTTTGGGCCATTTTCAGCCTAGCCAGTTATCCCATGTGAGAATCAAACCCTGCACCTTGCGTTTGTAAGGTAAACACCTTAACCATTATGCCAACATCCCACCCTGTCCGTACTTCCTCCTTGCTAATCTGTTTCACTTCCTGATTCACTATCTCCACATCATCCAACCTTCTCTCTCTCTCTCTCATTCTCTTCATTCATCAGCCCCTCAATGTACTTTTTCCATCTGCTCAACACACTCTCCTCACTTGTGAGTACGTTTTCCTCACTATCCTTTATCACCCTTACCTGCTGCACATCTTTCCCAGCTCGGTCCCTTTGTCTAGCTAATCGATACAAGTCCTTTTCTCCCTCTTTAGTGTCCAACCTTTCATACAACTCTCCATATGCCTTATCCTTAGCCTTCGCCATCTCTCTCTTTGCCATACTCCTCATTTCCTTATACTCCTGTCTACTTTCTTCATCTCTCTGACAATCCCATTTCTTCCTCGCCAACCTCTTCCTCTGTATACTCTCCTGTGCTTCCTCATTCCACCACCAGGTCTCCTTGTCCTTCTTCCTCTGTCCAGATGTCACACCAAGCACCTTTCTAGCTGTCTCCCTTACCATCTCTGCTGTAGTTACCTAGCTAACTCTTCACTGCTCCCCAGTGCCTTTTTTAAAACTAAACCAGTGCGATGTTGGAATTAAGTTTAGCAACATTCCATTATTAAAAATGTCATTTTTAAGTGTACCCTTTAAACTTTTCAAGGATGTTAAACATTCAGTCTTGGAAAATATATTTAAAGAGTTTAAAGAAATTAATACAACCAGCTTAATTGCACAGTGTTGAACAATAAAAGATATTAAAATGTTAAAGAATCTTAAATACAATATATATCTAAAAATGTATTTATTTGTTTAAAAGAATGGAACAACTTGCATATGAAATAATGTCATGAAACTTATAATAATGAACGTACAACTCTCCTTTACAAAGTCTTTTCTATCGTAAGTCATTTGCTCTCATTTTCAATATAGGTGCAATATATGCACAGTCATTTAGGCCAGGGACTGCTGTAGCATTAAGCCTCAGCTTCCAAATCAACTCCCTTTTTTCTAAAATTGTCCCCCAAGAACCCCCTGTCTTGTTGAATGGAACCACCTCTATGATCCAAATATTTTTTCTTTTTTAAAGAACAAAGTAAAGTGTGCTTAAATAAGGCATTATTTGTGTTCTTCTTACTAACGGCATGATAATGTTCATATATATGTTTTCTAAGAAGTCTTTCTGTCTTTCTGATGTAAAATGTACTGCATTCTATGCAGATAGCTAAATATATCACCGCCCTGGAGGTACAGTTCCCATCAGCTAAAGCAACTTCAATAGTCGGAGACCCTAAATATACCTTCTTCTGCTCCACTATATAAGTACATTGATTGCATACCCCACAACTTTTTGTCCCCCTACTGAAGTTGTTCTGGTGGTATGTTCTAGGGTGTTCGAAGAGATGTTTTAAATTTTTGTTTGTTTTGAACACAAACATTGGAGATTCCCCTAAAATAATGAAAATGTCTCAATTCCCCTTAAACATATTCCAGTTTTTCACCATAATACTCTTGATGTGTCCTGAATATGATTTGCAGTATATTACCATAGCATTAGTGTAGCGCTTTAAATTGCCTGAATGAAGATGGTAGGTATGATGGATTGTCAAGTCTTCTGATCCCAACAGGGGGTTGCATTTAGTACCCCATCCCTGAAGAATCTCTTTACTAATGGTAAACAATAAGTCCAGGAGATACCCTCTTTCTCTAAACATATAAACTAAATTACTAAGTTCCACTACAAATGTAGAAGATTCTGAACACATATGGGCAATTCTAACTGTCCTTTAAAAATGCTCCTCTTAGTATGTGTCAGGTGGCAACTATTATAATCTAAGTAACTGTTAGAAAATGTTTGTTTCCTGTATATTCTTGAATCAAAAACACCATTAACAAAATCCTTGTCTATCATAAAGTCCAAATAGTCAGTCTTGTCAAATGAATGGACGTGTGAATTTCAAAAAGGGAGTGACATTATTAATGTGCAATATAAATGATCTTTTTTGAACCAGCATCCTTCCACAAAATAAATATATCATTTAAAGCAAAAATAAATAAACCAATAATCTGTATATTTAGCATTTAGTATATGTTTCTTCCTCCACCAATGCATCACAAGATTTGCATATATCGGGGCACAACTGGCCCCCATAGCCAACCCGTTTGTTTGTCTAAAACGCTCTTCTTCAAAGGATATGTAATTATTGTTTAAAATCAGTTCCCTAACTTTCATAATGAAATTAATCACTGTGTTATTCAAGTTTGACAACTCTAACATAGCTTCATGGAGCATATCTAAACCTTCCTTGTGGGGAATAGAGGTGAACAAGTCCACAACAGCCACAGTAGAGAAACAACAAGTATCCCAGTAAAGATAATGCCTTATTTAAGCACACTTTACTTTGTTCTTATTTAAAAAAAAAATATTTGGGATCATAGAGGTGGTTCCATTCAACAAGAGAAGAGGTTCTTGGGGAACAATTTTAGAGAAAGGGAATTAATTTGGCAGCCTAGGCTAAATGGTTCAACAGTCTCTGGCCTGAATGAATGTCCATCCATTGCATCTATATTGAAAATTTGAGCAAATGACTTACAATAGAAAATACTTCATAAGAGAGTGTTGTACGTTCATTATTATTAGTTTTCTGACATTATTTCATGTACACGTTGTTCCAAACTTTTAAACAAATAAATACATTTTAGATATTTCTTATATTTAAGATTTTTTAGCATTTAATAACTTTTATTGTTCAACACTGTGCAGTTAATCTGGTTGTATTAATTTCTTTAAACTCTTTAAATATATTTTCCAAGATTGAATGTTTAACCTCCTTGGAAAGTTTAAAGGGTACACTTAAAAATGACATTTTTAATAATGGAATGTTGCTAAACGTAATTCCAACATTGCATTGGTTTTAGTCATACCTCTTTAAAATTTTACAGGATGGTATTTTCATAATTAATTGGTTCAAATATATTAATGCTTTTTAACAATTTAGTAAGGGTTTTGATGAAGTCCCATTGTAAGTTTGAGGGAGATGAAAGCGCTTAACTGGACTGTGTATTACTATGTTTTATTTCTGTATTTTTGGTTTATAGACTGTGTGTTGCGAACATTAAAAACCTTTGTACCATTTTGTGGCATCTTGTTGATTAATAGCAATTTTATTTGGGCATTGAAGACCTGAGTACACTACGTGAGCTGTTTTTCATTTGTTCTTGTTCTGTTTTGGCTGCACAGATACACATGGATTTTTGCTATTCTGAGTGGAATAAGCCATACCCCTTTTTATATAAATGGAGTATCAGAGACAGAAAGAAAGAGATATTTACCTCTTGTAAGAGAGGTACCTGAGTCTAGAAAGGAAACATTAGATGAGTATTTTGAGAGACAAAGAGACAGAGAGAGAGAGAGATTTTTTTCAATGAGAGGGAGTTATATGACCAACAGTAGGTCTGTTGGTGAATCCTGACCAGAAACTTTGGCAAGAAGAAGTTGTATAGTATCATGAACCATTGACTTATTGACAGACAAACCTGTCTAGCTTGACTTTGGCAGGATAACAAGGATTGTGAATTGTAAGCTGTTGTTTTATTTTGAGAAGCTTCTGAACTAGCATAGCCTAAAGCAGGATTATGCTTAATTTTCATTTCTAAATTACCTTTATGCTGGACACCTTACAATAAATAAAATTTAATTTAATTAAACAACAGTCTCCACTGCTTGCTGAATGCCACAATATGTTTTTTTTTTTCTAATTTAAGTATATTATATTTGTGCTGGAAATGAATTTCATTAACAATACTGACAAATATCTAACATTCTGCTTATAAAATCTACCTGCATAAACAAAAAACTGTCTAGTGAGAACAGACAGCACATCACACTATTTAAGTGTCCCACTATGAAATGATGGGCAAGATGTCTTTTTTTGTTTTCTAAACTAATATTGTTAATGACATCCTGAATAGCAACATGCCATGAATTACATAACCATGTTGTTCTGTTATGTGGTATATACAGAATCAGGGAAGGTAATATGCTGAATGTAAGGGGTGTAATGCCCTCCTTAGCTGCTCAAAAACTACATTTTAGGAAGAAGATTTCACCTCACGCTTACAAATGAAATTCACAGAATATGTTAGAATGTTAAAGTGGCAGCTGCTGCTAAAGTACTGTGCCACCAGAACATTCTGAGAGCTAATCAAATGCACTGCTCAAATCCAGTGTTTTACATTCACACCAATTATTTCATTACTTTCTTTATTGTAATAAGGCAATACTTTGAGTTAATGATGAGGTGAGTATATTTTGTGTTAAAAGCGGCATTTTTAAATTAAAAGAATGAGGAAACCACCTGAAACACTGTGTGAGCAGAATCATTGATGAAGCCCTTTTCACATCCTTTTAAGTGAAGTAGCATACCTGACATTGTGGTAGTAAGAGATGAAGCCCTGACTATGATCCAGATGACCCGAGTTTGATCAGCGGCTCAGGTGCTGTAAGACTCATGGAGATGGGATTGGAAATGAGTAGCCAATACCCGATAGATCATCCATGGGGAGAGAAAGGTAGTTCCTGTCAGCCAGTTGCCACCATGAAGGCAGAGATTTGAGTATTTGTGTATTCACTTAAACCAGGAACTTGAGCTTGATGGAATCAAACTGATTACAGTAGCTTTTAACTGCATATCCATAGGAGCATGAATACACACTGGGGTGGCATTGTAGACCACCAGGGTGGCAAAGCTTCTCATGTCAGCTACCTGAAGTGGGTCATAGGCTAGTAGAAATGCTTATCTGTCTTTGCTTGTGAAGGTTGTCTGTAGACCCTTGGACACATCAGGTGAATGGCAGTGGTGGAGAGACTAATGCGCCACTTGGGGGATACAAGTCTGCAGGGGGAAGTCAGTTATGATATTGGCTATCTCTTGTATCCTCTCAGGTTAACAATGGGGATAGTCTGTAGTGGGAGACTAGTGAGCTATTTAGTAGGCTATTGGTTGCAAGAGTGTTTATGGTATCCAGAAGCCAGGAGTATATAAGCTGTTATACTAGCCCAGATGATGTGCTCCAGTAGTTGGTTTTCACCCAAGTCAAGGGCTGTAGGAAGGTTGATGGTGAGCTGGTAAAAAAGGCAAAAGTACATAGGAAAAAGTTGCAACTGCTGAATAAAAATTAGGAAAAAGATTTACCCGACTAGTTTTAGGACATTGCTAATCATGACAGGCATTTCACTGCAAATTAGTTTCAAGGTACAATGCATGCATACAAGTTAATTTGATTCCACTCATTCTTAAATATACTTTCTCTCATGGGTTTTTGCTTCTTTGTCTTAGAGTCTCTACAAATGTATAAGTCATACAGGTATAAAGCGTTATTATGTATCTAATATTACTAAAGCCTTATTATATATGTAATATTACAGCAGCTGCACTGCAACATTTTCATTTCCTGGTTTATCATTATGGCAGTCTTTACTGCAAAATTAATTTGTTTAAACTTTTGTTATTTGTTAAGGAAAGTAGATTTTTTATTGTTTAACATGCATTTTTTATTCTTTCTATCTGACCAGGTGTGATCCGTTTGGCACTGATTTGCTTCCAGTTGATGTACCACCTATACTGTATGGCTTGTCAGACAAAGAAAAAGAAAACATCACAGGAATGTAAGCTGACATTGCATTACATAGGTCATAATGTTGAGATAATGCTCAGCTGCAGTTTTACTATATAGTTCACATATGTAATGTTTCATTCATTATTTCTCAGTTACAGTTAAAACAGGAGCTTGAATTAGATGCCCATTCTGGCAGCAGATACACACTGTTCAGTTAAAATGTCTAGTTTTCTTTCTTTTCATATTTCAAACATTCTGTTAACTGGTGGTATTCTATAAATGTTCCATTCTTTGCTGTCACTACTATTAACTTGTCAGGAAAACAGGCAAACATAATCAAAGGCTTTGAATTCCTCATATGAGCAAGTATGCTAAATAAGAAGCATTTCTCGAAGTACAGGGCAGTATATAGCAGGTGCAAATGTTATGTATTTTTATGAAACAAATTTCAGAAGTAATATGAGGAAATATTCCCTCATTAATAACAGATGACTGAGCAGCCTTCACATCACAGCTCCAGAGGCAAAAGCAGTGACTGGTTTCATAAATGAGTAAAACATTCATAGATTGATTAATTAAATAAAATGAGGGTAACATGTCCATCAGTAGTGTTGGAAGTTTAGCCCTTTGCTGCTATCATGCTTTCCCAAGTATTTTAAGTTTCTCAATGGTTGCTGCTTTAAGTAATAAAATGCCAGTGGCTAGTGTTCATGTTTGCTTTCCATCATGAAACAAAAGTCTTGTTTTGCCTTATAAATATAACCTGATTACCTGAAAATGTGAGGAATATTAGATAAGTAATGGGTCAATGTTATGGCTCACTTACCTTATTATTACATTACTCACCTAACTTAATTGATTCCTGGTATTTCATTACTGGTTTTATTGCTCCAGATAAATACTAAACAAATTTGTAATATGGTTACAGCTGCAAGAAACAAATTAAGGAAATATATATATTTTATGCCATAATGTATTTCTGTACTTTCAATGCATTTTGCAGCCATTCATTGTTTGTTTTACTCTAGGGATGGCAATGAAAAGGAACAAAGAGTGTTGTTGACACCTGAAATGCTAACAGCTGAATTTCCTCTGCTCGGAGGTTCAGTTCCTCAAACAGAAGAAAGAAAAGAACGAGCAATAGAGGAAAGGTAGCCACATAGTATTTAGTTTTGCAGTTCTGGCAAGAATACTGTACATTTAAAAGTTCCTGTTTTGTTATATAGCTACAATATTTAGTTTTATTCCATTACCATTTGTATTAGACTAAAATGTAATATCATGAATTAATGTTTTGTTGAACAAAATTATACAGTATTTTTACACACCTATCTTAATTTCAAAAATGTAATTTTCAGAAAACCAAGTCAGTTGCATTCTTCTGTTTCTCTTCAGTATATTATAAATCGTATTGCTGCCCTAGATGACTTTACATTTTAAATCCATGTATGCCGGCAGCTGGGTAAGTCATCGCCAGCATTTTGAATTGTCTTCATTCTATTTGAGCTTTGTATCATTTGGGCAGTTTATTGTACTGCAGTCTTCCAGTAACTAGAAGGAACTCTCACCTAAAACAAAGCTGCCTCCATTGGTGACAAGGAAAGAACATATATAACAATTAATCAATCAATCAATCAATCAATATATAAATTAACAAATTAAGAAAGCCAAAAAAGATCAATTATCTCTATCTTACCTAAAACAAAGCTGTCTCCATTAGTGACAAGGAAAGAACATATATAACAATCAATCAATTACTCGATTAATCAATTAATCAATCAATAAATAAACAAATTAAGAAAACCAAAAAAGATCATCATTATCTTTATGTTGTTGATAAGGTCTGTCTAGATTTTGTCTTTGTTAATATCAGCAAGAGATAAACTGCATTATTTAACAACTTAAAGTATCTGTACTTTCTTGTGATTATCTATCCGCGGTGGTGGTGCTGCTGTAGCGTTGTCGCCTCACAGTAAGACGCTGTCCAGTTCGATTCTCAGCTAGAGCATCTTCTGCATGGAGACATGCATGAATGGGCATACCTTCGTTGAAGGCTGTGCATCAGGGCTGGTAACTCGGCATGTAAAAATCAACTACCAATCATTAGCGAACCGGAGTTCCGCTGTGGCGACCCCTAACCGGGAAAAGCCAAAAGACACAACAACAACAACAACAACTTTCTTGTGATTATCTGTAGAGTACACTTTAAATGATCCTTGAATGAATAGTTGTTTAATATGAAATCATCTTACTTTCATGTTTGTTATACTGTTTAAGGTAGAAGGCAGTCGTCAATCAACAGTGCCTGTCAAAATTGTAGAATCAAGTTTTCTTATGCAGATATAGCCATAAAATGATGTAAAAATACCATTTACCTATACTTTATTAAATATTTAGTGCTTTTGTCTCCAATAAATTACTTAAGACTTCATCCGAACAAAGCAGACAGAATTAAAGCTACTTAAATATCCAAAAAGTTTAAAATAACTTTATTAAGATTTAAAGCAACCAATCACAGGTAATGCAAAGTATATGATTTCAAACCACATTTGATGTTTTATAGTTAATTAAACCTGGAAAATTAATGTCATTTAAAAGTAGATGCAACTTCTAAAACATTGTTCACATCGCCCCCTCTTAGATCCAAATCTACATTGTCTAAAACACAAATAATATATTTTATAGTTTTATAGTTCAAAAAATAAAAAATGTTTGTGAAGTGCACTATTTTTATCTTTGTTTTTATATTGTTAATATGTTTATACATCTTTTGATTTACTCTTCTAATAATTTTGTCAGTGTAAACCAAATCACATTTTATGCAATAATGTCCAGACTATTGAAATCATTATTTGATTATTTATTTACAATTTGTTGACCAGGTAAGTTATCTGGTCTAATGAGCCTTTTCAGCCACAGTGCAAATTCAGAGCAAAAAATGCATCATGGTCTTTTTAAGCAACAATATTATATACAGAATGTGTACATAGTAAAATTCCTTATATAATGGTAAAAAATCAATGAAGAAGGGTTAAAGATTAAAAGATCCAGTCAAAGTGTATTGAGTGAGAAAGAAATACACACACACACACACACACACACACACACACACACACACACACACACACAGGCGTGTGTGTGTGTGTATATATATATATATATATATATATATATATATATATATATATATATATATACACACACACACACACACACACACACACACACAAACACACACAAAATCACAAAATGTAAGCTAGGATATTCATAAAACACTGTGCAATCATACAATCATAATACATAAACTCCTGTATACATCTGAACTATATTGTGTATGAAATGCCACATTAGGGGGCTGAGAAATTTCTTAAACAAATACTATTGTTATGGTAGCAATTTTAGGTAGATTTAGTAAAGAGATGCTCTTTAAGTGTATCTTTTTAATCTTTTAATAATTTCTAGATGTTTTTTGTTTAAGTAGACATCTGGTTCCAGTTAGCAAGTCCCAGCGTAGAGAAGGTTCACTCACTTACAACAGTTTTAAATGGAGGACATACTAGTGAGAAATTAATGTGTTTTATACTTCTGAATACATAATGGTTGCCTTACAGAGGTAGTTTCAGTCTTAAAGAGGGTAGTGACTGTGTTTTAGACCCTTGTAAATTACAGAGTAAAAAGGTCAAACAGACAAACTGATTAATAAAAACTACAAAAAAAAAAACCAAGCCAAGCTAGAGTTTTCACTGTGTGATACCTTAAACCTCCTCTAATGGAGGACCATGGGATATATGCAAATGACCCCTTAAGGACATTAAGTGATTCATCTACATGACTTTTGAATGTCTATGACATTTTACTTTTTCTTTTTAAGTCTTTATTTACATACTCAGGTCAATAAATCCAAACCTCACTAGCTGTATTCATGCATGTTTCAGCCTTCTTATGACCTCATCCATGACTTTTTACTTTTCAAGTCTTTATGGATACATTCAAGAAGAAGTAAGCACCTCACTTGAGCACTCTCTTTTTCTTGATGAAAATTTTGCAGCAATCTGAAAATTCAAAAATTTTTTAAACTTCTCTCTTTCTTATTAACAAAAGAAAGAACATTTCTAAGTACCCCAAAAAAAATCGCCATTGTCCAGAATGTAATCCCACTTGCTAATTTTAATCACATGGCTATCTAAATTATTCGTTAAGCACATTGATGCTTTAGCTTTGCCACTTAAAGATATTCTTCGTGTAACTCTGTAAGTTAAATAAGTTGATAAATGGTTTCCTTTTTAATAAAGCATTGGTTTTAATGTCTTCACTAAAATTGACTGTCTATCCTCTATAAAAAATTACATGAATTCTAAACTTTTTCTTTCAAATTCATCACCATTAGTAACAAATCTGGAAAGTCTAATGCATTGGTTTTAACTGTATTATTTTTAACATAAGCAAACTGAAACTAGTAAAATATAAATAATTATTTACAAAAAATATTGTTCTGTAAATAGGTGATGAAAATGTAACTCCGATGTATTTAATATCGGAATCAAGAAAAGAAACAATAGCCTTAAAATATATTTAAGTACACAATAAAAAAATCAGTGCTGGAATTAAAAAAAAATAATAAATTAAGTTCATCAGCAGAACCTTGCCAAATCATAAAAACATTGTTATTAAAATGTGCATAAAATAAAGCCTTTGTGTATTCCATATAATTACATAAAAACGTCCTTTCCTAATTGATGATGACTAGATTTGCAAAAGCTGGTGCAAGGACTGCACCCATCACAACAGCAGTGAGTTGTCAAACATGCACAACTGTATTATTAATTAAGCTCATTTCATGTAGTGAAACCATTTATCTCTTCATTATTCATGATAGAAGAAAAGGATAAACATTCAGTCATTTAATCCAGTCTGTTCTTATATGTATGTAATGATGTTACATCATCAGTAAATAAAAGACTGTTAATTATAACATTTGTTCAGGGAAAAATCACATAGATTAGGCAAAACATGCTGCGAGGCCTTAATAAAAGGTAGACTCAGACTAACTAAATTCCTTTAATTGTTATCAACAGACATACTTAAAGGTTCTGTTTTTGAACCTTTTGAAGCTATGATAGGATGAAACAAAAGATTTTTTATTTATTTTTTATGAATTTGTGGAATAGCAAATAACACTTCATTTCTCAGATGTTGTACTTTTAAAAATTGATACAGCTATAAAATAATGGCCCAGTGTAATATGCAATCATTCAAATGGTCATCTGTTCTCATATAAATAACATTATTTGTAGAAACAGATGAATATTTTGTATCATTAGCTAAAAGCTTATTCATCGCAGAAACAAGAAGTTATGTACTCACCATAATGTTCGATGTATGTAGCCCATCTCACCTTACATTCTTAATCCTGGGTTCGGAGCCAAACCTCGGCTCCGACTCGGCCATACTCTAGCTCAAAGTCTTCAATTGGCTCGTGGCTAAGAGGTATCCCATCATGCAGCAGGCCCATTCCCCAGATCTTGTTTGCTGCAAGTGCACACACACACACACACACACACACACACACACACACACACACACACTGAGAAGAAGAACAGCCCCAACAGAAAGGACTACTGACACCTAGAGACTATACCTTCAGGTCCTCAAGGAGGGGGTAGGAGGGGGGTTAGTAAGAATGTAAGGCGAGATGGACTACATACATCGAAGGTTATGGTGAGCACATAACTTCTTGATGTTATGTAGTCCAATCTCACTTTCATTCTTACCCGTGGGACAGCGTCCCTAGCACCTTGATCATGGGTGGCTCAGTGAAAAGTACTCTTGAGCACTGTGGAACCAAAGGAAGATCTGCCTCTAGAGACCAGATCTAATTTGTAGTGACTAATAAAAGTATGAAGCGAAGCCCATGTTGCTGCAGCTCAAATATCATCCATAGAAATGCTAGCCTGAAATGCAGTTGAGGTAGCCACAGATTGCATAGAATGAGCCTTCACCTTAAAGGGTAATTCTTTGCCTTTAGAAGCCTAAATAAATGAGATGCAATTGGCAATCCAGTGAAGCAAGGTTACTTTAGAAACAGGAACCCCAAGTCTAGTGTCTGAAAATGAGACAAACAGTTGATCTGATTTTCTGAAATCTTTTCTCCTATGTAAATAGAAACACAATTGTCTATGAACGTCTAGATGATGAAATTTAAATTCTACCTTGTTAGAAAATTCAGGAAAAAACACAGGCAACTCAATGGATTGGTTGATATTGACAACAGAAGCAACCTTTGGAATAAAGGAAAGATTGGTTCTTAAGGAGACCCTGTCTTTCTGAAACACCAAATAAGGTGGCTTAATCAATAAAGCTTGGAGCTCAGAGACCCGCCTAGCTGAAGTTATGGCTACCAAGAATACTGTCTTCCATGACAAGAATTTAAGGTCACACATAGCTGTGGGCTCAAAGGGAGTCGAGGTGAGCTTCTGTAATACAAAATTGAGGTCCCATGGCATTACTGGATCAAAGACTGGAGGTTGGAGTAACATTGTCCCTTTCAGAAAGGCTCTACAAAGCCTATGAGCCATAAGGTTGGGCTCATTAGCAACATGAAAGGTAGAAATCGCTGCCAGTTGCACTTTAATGGCTGCTGCAGCTGACCCCTGACTTAACAGTTAAGAAAGAAATTCTAATATTGCCGAAATAGGCGCTGTATAAGGATCAATATGTCTTTCACGGGCCCAAATGGAGAATCTCTTCAACTTACTGGAATAAATCTTCCTGGTAGAAGGCTTGTGGGAAGAAGACAGAATGTGGACCACTTCCGGGGAAAAATCATGAAGCCTGACTAGGGATGGAACTGGAGCAGCCAAGCTGTCAACTTGAGGGTCTGGATGGAGGGATGGAACTGTCCTGACATATGAGTCAGCAGATCTGGATCTGGGTCCAGAATCCAGGGATCATCCATTAGATAGGGTTGAAGGAAGGGGAACCAAATCTGACGAGGCCAGTGTGGGGCAATCAGGATCATTTTGCTTCCCAAAGACTGTGCTTTCTGAATGACCTTTGATATCAGAGGAAATGGTGGAAAGGCATAGAGAAGACCGGAGGGCCAGTCGTGAACCAGAGCGTCCCTGGGTGTCTCCCCCTTCGGGGGGATAAGGGTGAAGTAGCTGCTGCATTTGGCATTGAGGGGGCTGGCAAATATATCACAGCAAGGCTGATCCCATCTGTGAAATATCTTCTCTACAACATATTTGTTCAGGGACCACTTGTGAGGCATTAGGATATCTCTGCTCAGCCTGTCAGCAATCAAGTTGGACTTCCTTGGTATATGCATTGCAACTAGAAAGCATTGGGAAGACACCACTCACTGCCAAACACAAAGTGCCTCTCTGCAAAGGGGGTATGATTTTGTTCCTCCCTACTTGTTTGGATAGCATACCACTGACATGTTGTCTGAGTGGATTGCAATTGTCCCTAGAGGGAGAAAGCTCTGAAGTGCTTGCAATGCTAATAGCACTGCTGTCATCTCTAAGACATTGATATGCAAATGGGTCTCGTGATCCTGCCACGTGCCTTGGACTGTCCTGCCGAGATAATGCCTCCCCCCCACCCGATCTGGGAGGCATCCGTGGTCACCATGACAACTGGAGAAGATGGGACAAAAGGTTTTCCCACGTTGAGATTGCTGGCATGAAGCCACCAGCATAGATCCTGCTTGCACGTGTCCGTAATCAGAATAGAATGGGAGAGTGGAAGATGCTGTAGTGACCATTGGGCAAAAAGCAGCCACTGAAGAACCCTCATGTGTAATCTGGCAAGGGAAACTAACATGATCTTGGCAGCCATGGTCCCTAATAACTTGAGGACCACTTTTATCTTGACCTTCCTCAATGGTAGCAAGGTGTAGACCTGCTGTTGTAGAGCCTGAATTCTCTCTTCTGGTAAGAAGGCCCTCATGAGCACCGTATCTAGTTGGCGCCTATAAAAGTGACATGCTGCGAGGGCAACAAGGCATATTTTTCCCAATTTAGAGTAATTCCTAACCTCTGGCACAGTGTAATGCTGGCATCCCTGGTCTGTAACAGTATATGCCTGGTGGTGACAGAAAGGAGCCAGTCGTCCAGGTATGGAAACACATGGAATCCCTGACATCTCAAGTGAGCCGATACCAGTGCCATGCATTTGGTAACACCCTGGGGGTGTGGTGAGACCAAAGAGCAGAGCGTGAAACTGAAAATGACTGGCTCCCAGCCGCCGGAAGCGTAGATGACTTCTCGATGCCCTGCCCATCTTGATATGGTAGTAAGCATCTTTGAGGTCGATGGAGCACATCCACACATCTTCCCCTAACAGAGGGAGTATTGACTGTAAGGTGACCATGTGGAACTTGGACTTTTGTACATGTAGGTTCAGTCGGCTGAGATCCAAGATGGGTCTCAGGTCCCCTGTTTTTTTCGGCACCAAAAAGAATCTGGAGTAAGTTCCTAATCCTACTTGGTCTGTGGGGACAGGCTGGATGGCTCCCTTTGAAAGCAACTTTTTTATTTCTAAAGTTGCGGAATCCCTGTGACTGGGTGGAACGTCTGGAATTCTCTTGGTTGGCGGGGGAGGAGAAGAGAAGGGAATATGATAACCTCTGGAAATTATCTTTAATACCTACTCATCTTGGGTGATGTCTTACCAGGCTTCTGGGAATAAAGAAATGCGACCCCTGACCAGCTCCAGAGATGCACAGTCGGGCCTCCCTTCAGGAGCACTGGTAGGGAGAATCACGAAAGGAATCACAGTCCCCCTGGTTACGCAGGCCTCCTCTGCCTCTACCTGAATTTCCACCCCCTCCCCTACCTCTGGAAGGGGAATCACTTTGTGTGTCCTGAAAAAACCTCTGTGACTTCCTGAACCATATTTTCCTACCCTTCTGACCCTTGAGGTAAGGTCTAGAAGGCATGGAAAAACAGACTCCCATGGCAGACAGGGTTTTTCCTTCCTGTTTGCATCTAGTGAGAGTGTTCTTCACCATGGTTCTGAATTGCAATGAACCGTCAAATGGGGCATTGGTGAATGTAGACTTGAAGGCCTCCGTGAAATTACACAGGCGCACCCAGGAGTGTCTCCTAAGGGTGACTCTGGAACCCACTGCCTTGCTTGCTCCATCAGCTGCGTGTGAAATCAGCTTCATGGAAGAGTTGGTAAGGGAAGTTAGGGTAGACATCTGTGCATTGACCTTCTGTGCCATGGCATCAGAAACTTTACCCTGTAGAGAATCTCCTAGCTCTTTTAGGAGATCTCTCTGGAGCCTTGTAAAATGCATCAAGTAGTTCAGCGACCACAGAGTAAAGGCTGCTGAGGTAAACACATGCTTCCCATACCTGTCCGTTGCCCAGGACTCCTTGTTAGGCAGATGGATGATAGACAAAGTTTCAGCAAGTTCCTTCTTGGTGCTGCTGCCATCACCATAGCATCTACTGGAACACCTTTTGTCAGATATTCCTTGTCTGTGGGACCAGACAAAAACTTATTGGGTCTCCTAGGGACCGGTTCCACAGTATCAGGAGTTTCCCACACCTTTCAACAGATGAGATCTAGTAGCTCATCGAAAGGGGGAGAGGCCCAAGAGGTGGAAGGTTGAGACACGAAAGCCTTCAGGAACACTGACTCCTCATCAGAAGGGGATCTGGAGGGCCAGCCGCCTCTCTGCTTCAAGATCTCAAGGATACCTGAAAAAGAGATATCTTCAGAAGACGACTTGGGGGACCCCTCTGACTCCTCAAGGTCGGTGTCCGATGTGACAGACTCATCCGGGGAGTCAACATGTTTCCTCTTACACAATCTCTTTCTGACAGGCTCCTCAGCCAAAAATTTTGGGAAAGACATCAGAAAGTTGAGGACCACTCATGGAGGTATCCTGGGGCCTTGGGTCACTGCTGTCAAGGGATAGAGGGTGATCTGAAACTGACACCGGTGCCGGAGGGGGCAGAGTGTCAGTGCTGTAGGATGTTCATTCACAGCATAAGTATTCTAGGAGTAACCTAGAACCTGCCATAAATATTCTAAGGAGATCATAGAGGCTGCCATAGTAGTGGTAGGGATGGTGGTAGGAAACTATGACTGAAAAACAACTTACACTGGGTCCAATAAAGATTGGGGGGGAATGTGGGACCATGCAAATTTGTGGACCTATAGGGAAGCAAACTGCTCCAAGGCCAAGTGCTGCTCTGAGACTGATACAATTTTATGGGTTAACTTCATTTCACTGACAACTCATTTCATCAACAGTGATATATGACCTTTTCCCCACTGTAGAGCCATCCTGGAGTTAGAATAAGTACATATTATAAATGTTTAAGCTATAGAGATGGATACTTATAAGTGCAAGGAATAACTGTTTTGCAGGAAACAATATACAACTAAAGTATGTGGGGGGCTGTGGCCCCCACACCCCCCTTACTATATATTCTGACTCCAGGATCTCTCTACAGTGGGGAAAAGGTCATATATCACTGTCGATGAAATGAGTTGTCAGTGAAATGAACTTTCAGTGAAATGGTCTTGCTGGTTTGCTTGTCAGTGAAATGAGCTGTTGATGAAATGAAGGTAACCCAGTTTTACACACATAAATAATCTGACTAAATATTTTAAAGCAGTTTATTATGCTTTCAGCTGCATATCTACCATGTTATAGGAGAAGGTGCTTGAGGTAGAAAAGCAAGAGGCAGCACAAGAAAGAGCTAGAGAGTGGATCTTCAAAAATTAACTTGGTAGAAAATGGAAAAGGGGACTAGGGAAAAAAGGAAAACAAACAGATGGGAAAGTGTGAAAGGGGAAGAACAGACAAGACAAGTATGCAGACAGCTCATGAGGTACCCACAAATGTGAGACAGATGAAGAAGGATAAATGGAGAAGAAAGGGAAGAGAGAGGAAGGGGGGGATATAGCTGAAGAAATATATGACAAAGAGGCAACAAGGAAGAAGAAAGGCAAGTACACCATTAGCAGGAAGCAGGAAATGACAAAAGCTACAATACTAAGTGTAGGCACCTGTAGCAGGTGGGGATGAGAGGTTGGGAGAAGTGACCTGTTAAGCCAAGAGATGAGGAAGATAAGGGGCAGGTCAAGAAAGATTAGGGTTCTGACATGGAATACAGGGTATCAAATCCCATTAAGATAGCCATTATCACAAGAAGGTACATAGGTAAGAAAATAGATATTGGATAGAGGTAGGAGACCAAATTCAGGATTAAGAATGAGGGAACCTGAGGGCTAATACTATCATAATATACACATAGAGCATGTCAGGAGCAGTGTGTCAGAAGAGTGATATCCATAAATGCAAGTTTGCCAACTCTGGACAGCAACGTGTGACTTCAGGAGATAAAAAATGAATGCTAAAACTTACTGTAGAATCCTAAAAGCATTTTCAAAGGCTGTCTTTACTTCATGCATACTACATTGTAGGTGCCATGCCCCCACATCCCTGCTGTTTCTATATATTAACTCTGAGACAGCTATATGTATTAGAGTACATGGATACTCAAAGATACTGCAGCCTTAGACTTGCTAAATAGTCCCCTATTCATATTTAGACTTGCTCTTCGAAGGATTGCAGTTAATCTCACTGAAGTATCAACAAACACCTCACATCAAGGGATGTGATCAAGAAAACCACTAGATCCAAGGATTTAAATTTTGCTAGCAATATATATTGGACATGTTGGCAAGACAGATGTATATCTCTAAGAATCCCCATGCTCTGAATCTGGCTTCCCATCCATGTGAGGCAGAATCCATCCCTAACCCTATTTAAGCTAACCTTTACCAATGGAAGGGAAATCAGAATTTCACTCCATGCCTGGCCCCCATGTCTCTGATAGATGGATTTAGGCAGTCACAATTCCCAAACTAACATACCCCCCACACACACACACACATACACACACACATAACCTTTAGAAACTTCCTAACTAACATACTTCCTCCTAACAAATGCTCATGTTGGGTTGAGAAGATAAGCTTACAAAGGCCCTGGTGGACATTAACCTAGTATATACCTATGAATTTGTGAGCCTATGTAGATCTCTGTTATACTGGGATAACTTCTTTTAAGGGTAGATATATGGTACAGGAGAAAAGGGCCTAAATATTGTAGACTGGCCAAATTTGGATATTCTTAGCAGGATACATCCTATTTAGCTATGGCTACTGCAACAGTGATCTATTTGAACATCTACTGTTATGGTAAGTTAAATGAAACAGCTGTACTTACAGTGATCTATTTGAACATCTACTGTTTTGGTAAGTTAACTAAAACAACTGTACTTTTCTGAGAATAGTGTATCCTGACCCTAAGTTATGAAATGTAGTTAGCTGGTAGTTCTAGCAGTAAAGAGACATACACAAGTCTTTATTTATGTAAGGCTAAATTGGTGTGGGGCTCAAAAGTCCTCTGACAAAAACTTCTATATGTAGGAAAAAATAATAAAGATTTTTATTCCTAATGTAATGACAGCTCAGTAAAGAATTATACTAGACCACTACTGAGCAGAAGTTCAACAACAACACCCACAATGGAAGCCAAGAATAATGCAAAATTCCAGACTGTTGATAGTAAAGACATGAACTAAAGTCTTTCCCCAGGATTCACTAACCATCCGTGTAAGATTAAGTTAGTCTTACACGGAAACTGCAGCCTAAGAGTAAAACGTCAGCATGCCATGCATATTCATGAGGGCACACTGCCCAACTCTAAGGCTAACACGGAGCATGCACTAGTGCAGGGGGCATGTCGGACTGCCAAGCAGTCCAAAAATCCACACCACTGCAAGTCTCTCAATTGGGAAATGTCAACTGACATGAGCGAGTCCGCTCAAATGTGTACATACCCAACACTACACTCCTCCACATTCTAAACCCCTGTACAATTTTAAAATGTAAAACTTTTATTTTTTTTTTTTGTATTCCCGATATAGCTGCCCATATTTGCGCGTGTGTGCGTGGGTTTGCCCAGTGCTTAGCTACAGTTAGCAGTTTCGACATCAAAGAGGATAATAAGAAACATATATGCAAATTAAGCCAAATAGCAATAGCATAGTGGTAGAGCCTTCGCACAAAGAGGAGGCATTCCCGGTTCAAGTCCCACCACTCCCCTTTCTATTTTCTGTTGGAAACCTGTATATAAAAATAATTCCTGACATTTATCTTTTAAATTTTAGTAAAAAGCATTGAAATGGCCTATGTAGTAGTGAATGATATTTTATATATATATATATAAGAAGGTGAAATGGTTATGCATACTGATGAATGCATAAGTAACGTATCTTAAGCAATGTGAAGCACTGCTAAGCAAAGTTTACCAGTATTACGCACATTTAAGTATAATTGCTCATAGCTTAGCACTGCTTTAACTAGCACAATGGCTTTGCGCGTAGCTGCGCATCGTGCCAACTAGTGCAAACAAAACATGTTTGCACGTAGCTGCGCACCGAGTTAACTAGCGCAATGTCGGGCAACGTTGGGCAATGTCGAGCAACGTAGAGCAACATTGGGCAAAGTTGAGCAAAGTCCGCTAAACACAGCCACACCTCCTAGCCGGTCTGGCCAGTAGTAAAATGAAAAGCAATGACAGGCCTCGAACCCGGGACACTGCACCATAATCACAGTACTAAACCATTAAGCCATGACAGCTTTTCATATGCATGTACTTTCAACACACACATACATATCAATGAAAGTTTACCCATTGCTAAGCAGGTGTGCTTTCAGCTGAGATTTTTCAAAACCGGCCAATCACAAATAAGTGAGGGAAATGAGTTATATTTAAGCTCCATAGGCAGGAATACTTGCCATAACTGGTTGTAGCTCCCATCTGCAGTCAGCATGGCCGGTGTTGGAGAGGGCTCTCGATTTCGAGCGCAACGTTGGGGCATTGAGGAGTCAAAAGTAATGGTTTGGCTCCTCGTCCATAATCATGATGAGAGATTCCTACAGGGCCAGTTCCAGGGCACCGAATACAAAGCGGAAGCCTGGAACCGTCTTGCTCATGATCTCACCAGTGCCACAGGCGTCCCTCGGACTGGTGAGCAGGTCAGACACCACTACTCAGACCTGAAGAGAAGCAAGGAAGACCGACTGAACCAGTGGATACAGGAGGCCCGTGGGATGGAAAATGCTTCACTACTGAGTAGGTAGCCATGGAATGAAGTATGTAAGAATTGCTATTGTAGTCTATATTATGGATAGGTATGTCTCAATATCACTTCATTTACTTCACAGCTGCAGGTGTCCATGCTGCGAATCAGCAAGCCTATGCAGATAGGCTGCTAAGGCTGCGCCACCAGGCAGGTTAGTAATTATTCTGCATGTATTGTTATATAAAATAAGTGAGAGAGCTTGAAAAAAAGTGTTGTAGCCCAATAATAAAGGTATAATAAGTCTTGAATAACTTCTCTGCATGTACTGTTATATAAAATAAGTGAGAGAGCCTGAAAAAGAGTGTTATGACCCATTAATAAAGGTATAATATGTCTTGAATAAGTCTTTTGAATGCACTGATACATCAAATAAATGAGAGCTTCTAGATAAGTGTTTCATGCAATTAATAAAGGTATAATTCCTGGAGTGTGTCCGTGTCACTTTCTTTGATATGTTGTAGTACTCTTGCATTATAGAAATAGTACTGTTGTATTAAGCACTGTCAACCCACACTTGGGTATGCCCATATAAAGTGGATGAAGGGAGTGCCAGTAGCTGTTAAGCATATATACAGTCCTCAACTGTTGGTTCATGGCCGGCATGTACAGGTTAATCTGGCACATGAGTAGCTTGTTATTGTGTTCCCCAGAAATGTCAGTGTGCTGCTAGAAATGTAGGGGGCTGTTAAAATATAACTGATAATGTCACCTGAACACATCCAGATATGTAGATATATAAATATAAATAAAATATATAAATACATAGCAGTAACATCTGCATCCTGGACAGTTTGTATGTCAGATTCAGGTCATGTATATAAAGAACTAGCAAAACCCATTTCACAATTTAACGGACATTGCCTAGTGTAATAATACATGTAGGGGATATGTACCTGCAGTCAACAGGAATGTAGTGTAAACTATAAGTATATATAAGTTGTTAATGGAGGTATCTTTTTACACCCTACTGTATGTGCATAAACAATGCAATTCCACACCTCAATGGGTATGTCTAATCTCAAAACATTTGTTGGGACATATGTCCTATTGGTTTATAAATACCTGCATTTACTTTGATGCATGTGCCCTGTTCAAATACCACAGTCTTGGTGGCCTGTTGCCACCAATCAATCCTGCATGCTGTTGGAATGTCCACTGTTGTTCTATATATGCATGTGTTATGCTTGCTGTTCAACTGTTGGAACTCTGGTGTGTTGGGTTAATGGGAATACTACTGCATGCTGTTACAACTAATTTGGAATGCTGTTGGCTGTTAGCAACCCATATTGTCATTAAATCCTCCTAACCATAGAACGTATGGGAAGGCCGGTCCCAGCGGACCCACCTGTCCAACCTCAGCTGGCGATGGCATCTGGCACCAGCAGGTCCGGTGCCCAGCCTGGGACCTCCTCCTCTATTGGACCTGTGCCCCCTTTGGGTGGAAGCACTGTGGGGGATGGGGCTCATCCCTCCCGTGCAAGCGTGGCATGAGGAGGGCCACCTATCACCCTCCGAACATCCCAGGTTGTGGTGCGTAGGGAGATCGAGCGTTCAGTTGTTGATCCTCTATGCCAGCTTGAGGCATGAGTGGCACAACTCACAGGTGAGCCTGCCCCTCCTACGCAGCCCTGAGCACATTCACCCTCTGGGCTGTGGAGGTGCAGTGATGACTGCCCATGGGTGGGGATCTCAGTTCCACTGTTGCCATCTGTGGGCTTGCGATTTCCAAACATCCTTCCCTATCAATGGTGTTCACCCACCACGTGTCATATTCCGCCCCTGTATGCGTCTTGTTTGTCTTGTCTGTTTACCTCCCCAACCTACCTCCCCAAATATACCTACTTCCCCTACCCCACATTCCACTCTCACCTGAAAAAAAAAAGGGCAATCTCCTCCCAAAATATAATTACGCCCCATGCATAGCTGCCCATTTTGCACACTTGTCCACTGGACACATAAACTGATATTTAATTGGCAGTACAACATACTTTGTTGTCCTCTCCCCTCTCTCAGGGGTGGGAAGGTTTCATGTTTCCCTCCAAATTTATTGCATATGCACAGCTGTTGCTGATAAAGAAATGGGCAGCTATGGACCTTCCCTACACCCATCCTGCACATCCCGATCTGTTTTCCCTACTGTCTTTCCCTCTTTGTGCCCCTTTTTCACCACTTTCCTATCTCCCCATTTTCTTTTCTTTCAAAGAAATGAGTGTGGGGTTTAGTGGGAGTAAGCAGTTTTAAGCAGTAGTTAGCGGGTTTGCGCGAGTGTGCGCTTGTGTGAGCTTTGCTAAGTATTGCTAAGCTTTGCGCAAACCCACGCAAACCCACTTACAACTGCTTAAAAGTGCCTTAGTCACCCTGCATGTGAGGGACCTTATTCTGCTCAGCAGCAAAATAAAACACCTCTGTCAGTCTTGAACCCCGTACCGTGGACACACTAGACTGCATGAAGTACCACTAAGCCACAGTAGATATACAGCAGGTTGTTGCTGAAATAGATATATCATGCATCAGAATGAATGAATGTAAAGGAAAGATAGGAATGCCATAACACAAAACCTGTTCTGTGGAACTTTACCAGCAGTTGTGGAATTGCATTACATGACTGTGATAAGAGAACCAGCAATTCTAGCAGTAAATAATGTTACAGCAGCACTTTACAACCCCCACACAGTATCATAGCAGGACAATCCCCACCCAAATGTACAATATACCTGCATGTTTAGGGTCCACCAAGGATGTAGGTAGGCATACTCAGTACTGGAATTGTCCAATTTTCTTGAGCATCCTGTGCTAATGTCAACAATAAAAAAGCACAAACTGTGCAGAAGTGAGTACATTAATATTCACAGTATAGCAGTTCACAAACAGTTCATGGTTTTTTTTTATGTTTTTTTTTGTGGCTTTCCCACTGTTATTTAAGCTAGCGACTGCATTTCGCCTGTTTTACTGCTACTTTAAGTGATTTCTGCATTTTACACTGTTTATTGCACTTTAAGTTACTAATTGTTGCAAATTGTTTCTGTAGGCTACACACTAAAGTGCGCTAGCCGATTTACAGCATTTATAGCATTTACTGTCTGTTTTTTTCCTTGTCTCTGTAATAAAACAAAAAATCTCTTGTTTTCCCACCTTACTGAACTAGAGTAGTCCAGTTTCAGAGTTGCTGATCCCTGGGCTTTGTTTTTAGTTCCTGTTACTGATCCATTGCCTTATTAGGAAGGAGGGAAGTTTCTTTGCTTACCAGTGGGAGTGGGAAGCACTGAGCGCCTTTTGTCCGATTTGGTGAAGTTTCAGCCAGAAACTAGTAGTCCATTGGTCGTTTGGGCCAATTCCTAGCTCCCTTCAGCCCCTGCTATAAAACACACTAAACGCAGCGTAGCTGATTTAGCTGAGTTACCACTGTTGCACACAAGAGCAGCGGCGGTTAAACAAGGTTAAACTATTTGGGCCATCTAAATTCCACTCTTCCAATTTTCCCTTAGAACTACCTTCCTCGAGCTGTACTGCTGATCTAACCAGCATATCCTATAACTGAAAAGTTCATCTCTACTTGATTCCCAAGTAGACTATTCTCTATCTGTAAAGCCTAGCACTTACTCCTACAGTACTTGCACCTTGATAAAGCACTCTTATTATAGATAGTACCCCACCAGCCTAAAACCCACTTCCCCGGAGTCCTTTGAAAGTCTCTTTATCTACTACTTCTAGTATGTCGAGGGATCAGTTGCTAGTGTCCTCTCCAGCTCAACTGGTGAACCTGGGAATATTGAGGCAATGTTACAACTGCCTCATGTACACAGACAATCCTCTCCTTCTCCCACAAAACACAAATACATGCGAGAGATGCAACTATACGGCCAAACTGGAGGCTGAGCTCTCTCAACATAGGACTGGCAAGACCAGACAGGAGGAGAAGGTAACCACACACAATACATACCCAGTCACACATGGTACCATCACAACTTCAAATCATACACATACTCACACAAAGACATACTCGGAGGCTCTGATCAAAAATTTACCAAAACAGCAGAGGCCACCAAAGCAGACACCCAAACAACTACCACCTCACGACCCAACACATGCAACACATAGACCACACAGTCAGAGTGTCAAACAGTCACAGCCCTTAAGGCCAAACAAAATGCCAGACACACTTGTCATTGGTGATTCCATAGTCAGACACACTGACGTCCCGCTCACCAGACTGAGTAAAGAGAAGGTCACAGTAAGCTGCCTGTCGGGCGCTAGAATCCACCACATAATGCAAGCACTCAGGTCTCTCAACAGCAGGTACAAGTACGACTCAGTCATTGTCCACGCTGGTGTCAACGACCTGAGATGTACCTCCTTGGACTACATGAAAAGGGACATTGAGGAGCTCTCTGATTATGTAGCCCAGGCAGGTATGACCCTGACCTTGAGCAGTATCCTACCTTCACCTAGAATGATGCCACAATACAGTGATAAGATGATCAGCTTTAATAATTGGCTTAAATTCTGGTGTCATTCAAAGGGGATCCAATGTCTATCTGCCTAGGATGACATGCTGGACAAGCCACGCTGCTTCGCAAGGGACGGCTTGCACCTGTCACCCCTGGGCTTCCGGATATTGGCAAAGGCTCTTGCCACCCCATAGTGCCTTTTTAGGCAAGGCTCAAATTCTAAACCTACCACCCTAGAACACCAAAAGGAAAAAACTAAGGGTAATGCTGCTCAATGCCAGAAGTCTCAATCTCAAGATGCACGCACTCGAGGCCCTTCTCAATATGGAGAACATCGATGTCTGTGCTGTGACAGAAACCTGGTTCAAGGCTCCTGAGAGCACCCCAGCACTAACAGGTTTCACCTCATATCATGCGTTCCGGCCCCAAAATCCGGACAACACCAAGAAAGGAGGGTGTCCATATTCATAAAGGACACCCACACCTCAAGGTTGGTGGCAACGCACGATGCATCGGAGACCATCCAGGTGCAATTAACCATAGGCAAGACTGCTCTGCAATTTGTAGCATGTTACAGGCCACCCTCTCAAACTCAGGAACCTCACATGGCCTTCCTGAAAACATTGGAGGGATAAATGTATCTCCAAACACCATCATACTAGGTGACTTCAACTACCCTAATATAGACTGGGAACACTACTCAAGCCCGAACACTCTAACCCAAAGATTCCTGGAGTTCATAAACTCAAATGCCATGGAACAACTAGTCACCATCCCCACAAGAGGAGAAAACATACTTGATCTCATCATCACGAACATGGGATCAAAATGTTCAACACCAAGTATACCCCTCACTGGTGAGATCAGATCATAAACTAATCTCGCTGGAGGTCCTCATCCCACGCCCACCTGAAACAAAAAAGACCACAGTGAAAAACTTCTCAAAAGCCGATTTCACACTTCTAAAACTAGTGTGGTCTCCTTTAAGGCCCCTGAGCCAGTGGTAAACATTACTCAAACCGCTGAATCACTTACAAATGCCTTCTACCAGCACCTACAGGACTGCATGGATCAGGCAATCCCAAACAAAACTAAGACTCTCTGTACCAAAGGCAAGCGTCCAGTCTGGTGGACCCCAGCCATAAACAAGCTCTACAACAAAAGGAGGAAGCTACTACAAGATAGAGCAAAATCCTTGAAAGGTAAGACACCTTTGATCATTATAAGTAAAAACTAAGAGCTCTCATAAAATCATCCAAGGCAAATTTTGAGAGAAAAATCGCCAAGGACTCTAAAGAGAATCATAAGGCCTTCTTTAGCTATGTTAGAAACCCAGGAGGAAACTCCCAGATATGCTCAGAATTAGTTCAAAATGATGTGAAAATTACTGAACCTACACACATTGCCAACATACTGGCTGACAGGTTCAGTGCAAACGTCCCCTCCCCAAAAGGAGAGATATCTATTCCAGAGGATTGTAGCCCCCAAACATCTCCAACGCCCAGGTGAGAACTGCCTCACTAAGGCAAAAACACAGCATCCATGGGACCAGATGGTGTCCCCGGCTGTGTGCTTCACGAACTCAACGAGGAATTAAACCCACAGTTAGGACAGCTGTTTAATCTTAGCCTCACCTCAGGATACGTACCCAAGGAGTGGCGCACGACTGTGGTCCCACTTCATAAGGCGGTGCCTCCACAGACCCTGGAAATTACCGCCCATTAGCTTGACAAGCCTTATCTGCAAAGCCATGGAGAGGATCATAATGGAACTCATAAATAAAGACATAGGGAACTTGCAGACTTTGGATCCAACCCAGTTTGGCTTTGTCAAAGGCAGATCCTGCCTCTTAAACTTGGTTGACTTTTTCGAGACAGTCACCAAGGCCATTGATGAGGAAAGGCAGTCCATACAGCCTACCTTGACCTGGCAAAGGCCTTCGACACAATACCCACTCAGGTATCATCGAAAACTCATCAGCTTGAATGTAAACCCATACATCACAAGATGGGTTGCAAACTGGCTAAGTGACAGAACCCACAGGGTCAGAGTTGCTGGAGCCATGTCAGACTCAAAGCCTGTCACAAGTGGTGTCCCACAGGGCTCAGTCCTGGGTCCATTCTTGTTCGGCATCTACTTTTCTGAAGTACAAGCAAACACAGGAGGGTTATGGCTGACAAAGTTTGCAGATGACTGCAAACTGGGCCATAGTCAAAACACATCTGACACAGATATCCTCCAGAAGGGCCTCACAGAAACGGATAACTGGTGCCAGAGCCATGGCCTGAAGTTAAACGCCAAAAATGCATAGTCATACCCTTGGAAAAACAAGGTTACCCCTAGCTACCATATAGGTGGCAATCCACTGAGCACAGAAAAAGTCATCAGGGATCTGGGGACCCAAGTTGACAGTAGCCTTCGTTTGACACTCATGTTGCTAAAGTAGTTAGGAAAACCTTCTATATCGCCCACCTGATCATGAAGGGATTCACATCTAGATCAAGGAGGTCATTGTCCCCTGTACTCATCACTCATTAGACTTATGATTGAGTACAATGCCCGTTCGAATGTATCTGACCAGACACCTGCTGCAGCTTGAAAGGCCCCAAAAGTTCCTCACCAAAAGGATAAAGGGTCTCAAAAATATGTCTTATGCTGCCCGACTGAAAGAACTCCAGCTCTATTCAGTCTCATACCGCTTGCTCAGAGGTGACCTGTGCCTGACATATAAGGCCATGTCAAACCCAGATTTGATGAATATGCTTCACCTCAAAAAAATCTAGATCCCTCAGAACCACAAGGGCGGGAGACTTAAACCTTGACACGGTTATAAATAGAATGTTCTGGAGGGACAGATTCATCACCCAGAGACTCCCTATGCTGTGGAACAAAATCCCGGTACATGTGAGGCAGAGCACCTCTCTGGCCTTGTTCAAGAGGAATCTTGACCAATGGATGGGAGATTGCAGATATACCCCAGGGATTACTTCACTGTCACTGCTTGACAGAGGCACAGCAAAATGATAGGCATAGTTTTTATTCAAACTAAAGGGGTGGCGAAAGCCACATAACTATGGGCTAGGCTTATAAATGCCCTTGGGCAGATAGCCTAGTATGAACCTATGAACCTATGAATACATCTCAATAACTACTTATGTATGGCAGTAAATTGTATAAGTAGAAAAGAAACTACATACTCCCATGTATCTTGTGTTAGCATTTGTAGGGGTGAGTACAATTTTACACTGACAACTGTGTACTGGAAGTGGCAACATTCAGGTCTGAGTCCAACATTTAAATCACTGGCTACACCCCTAGCTTCAGATATAAGAAGTATACCAACCTTCTGACTTAAACAACTGTGTCCACAGTAAACAAGCATGGGCCCCACTTTGGAAAGCTGAAAGGGCTACGCCTACCTGACTTAGCAATTTATAGCATTGGGTTGCTATGACAGTGAGTACTGCAATTACCACACAGCAGGCTGCATGCAATTACCAAACGGTGGCCACCAGTTGGTGCAGAGGCCATCACATGCACATGTGCAGATACCTATAAAAGCAGGCTGTACTTGCTGTCCACACATGCAATCATTCCATTGCAGCTATTGAGAGAGAGAGACAGACAGACAGACAGACACACACACACACCCACATCAACATCAACAACAACAGAAAAAAAAAAGACACAAGGAACTGAAAACTACAAACACATATAAAGGAAAGGTATGTAACAAATATGTATTTACTGGCATGTAGTAGATGTTTTTGAAGAGTACTCTACATACTTTGAAACATCCATATGTAGCAGCAGTATGTATCTATGCACAGATGCCCTGCATAACTACTGCCATGGACAAATCAGTGTGTAGCTGTGTACAATGGGACATAACTGTGACATATGTAGCTCAGCATAAAATGTCAAACATCTGATCCATGTTATCTGTGTTCTGTACAGTAGTGTGTACAATGGCTGTTTGGGGGAGTAGCGCATACAGCTATATAAAAATGGATGTGACAGAGTAACACATGCATGATAGTCATATTAACATGTAGCTTAGCATTGGCAACTGCTGTACCAGGCTAGTATGCTAATCTAGCATTTGCAGCTATATATACACCCTCTAATATTACTGTGTGCTCACATGTGACACCTGTTCATGTTTCAGCAAGGCCCAACAGGTCAGCCGTGAGGTCCACGGACTTACAACAGTGTGGACCTTGTGTGTGTATGGCACACACATACAGAGAGATATTTCTGTGTCAGATATATTAGCATCTGTATATGTGCATAGAGCAAGGGACATACTGCAACTGTTTGTGAAGGGTGGACATATATATGTTGGTGAAGGTTGTTATGCGCATATTTCTATGTAGGTTGTAGTGTGTGGCAAACAAGACAGAATACAGTGCTGGTATATGACATGTGGTGGTTAAACGCTGTGGGTATGATTTGTTAGGTTTGCAGTGTTGCAGCCAGTGAGGCCTGCTAAAGCTACATGGGCTGAGAACACCTTCAATGCATTCTGCACAAGACTGTGCAATATTATTACATAACTGTATACCTCACAACCTTCGCATAATTGATATTCCCACCATGAAAGGTGGACTGTATATGTGCCTATATGTATATGAGAGAGAGACAGGGTCATATTTATTGCGACAGATGCCTGGTGACAAAGCCATGGCCTCAAGCTCAATGTCGAAAATGCACTGGCATCCCTTTTGGTAAAAACTCTGTACCCATGAACTACCACATAGGTGGTAGTCTACTTAACACCGAAAGTGTGATAAGAGACCATGGGACACAGGTGGATAGTAGTCTCCCCTTTGATCATCACTGTTCCACACTAGTCATGTAATCTGTCTACGTGGCACACCTCATCACAAAAGGTGTGTCATCCAGGGAAAAAGAGGTCAGTGTTCCCCTTGACTCATCACTCATAAAACCAATTATAGAGTACAATGCCCCTTTTGGTATGTGCCTCACAAGACATCTACAGCAACTGGAAAGGCCACAGACATATCTCACAAAGAGTATTACCACCTCAAACAGATGCCCTATGCAGACCGTCTCACAAAATCACAGCTAGACTGTGTCGCATACCGCCTACCCAGAGGTGACCTCTGCCTAACATACAAAGCTATGTCAAACCCAGAGCTGTTGGACATGCTCCACGTAAACAGATCACAATCCCTACGAGCTTCACACTCTAGAGACCTAAACCTTGTCACCTCAATAAACAGAACATGCTGGAGGGATAGATTCCTATCTCAGAGACATCCCATACTCTGGAACAAACTACCTATCAATAGCAAACAAAGCTCCTCATTAGCAGTCGTCATGAATAATCCTGATGATTGGATGAGAAATAGGAAATACACCCCGGGAATCACCTCTGTGGCTCTGCTTGACAGAGGCACATGAAATTAAATTACATGGGTGTTAAAGGCCAGGATACCGTATGGCTAGCTTCTATAGGCCCTAGGGCCAATAGTCTATTACCTACCTATGAACTGATACACACCCACATGTACTTGCTGCAATAATTGCTATGTGAGGTTGACTGAGTGTGATGGTGAATGTGTTGGTGAATGTGTCAAAGTTGTGTATATGTGTGATAGCTTAGAGGGCAAAAGATGTGTATGCTATTGCTAGGCAGAAAAAGCAGTATGGCATACGGTCTGATGTAGTCCCTTGGTGTTGACTGGGGTGTGTCATTGTAGGCTAAAGCAGTGCATGTATGCTTATTGATTGGTACTGCTGGTGAATCCAAATCCCGTGTAAACTGTAGTACTACCTGAAGCTGTAGGCCTAAACAGCACAGTATGGTGTATGTCCACATTGCTTGGAACCACTGTTTTGTGTGTTCCCTGTAGTCCTCACAGATTACATACCTCAGGCATAAGGTATTGTAAGTACTGGCACACAGTACTGTATGGTACACAGGTAAGGCTCATCTGGGTTGCCATACCTTTGTGTCTTGTATGTATGTCTGATGTGTGTGTGGGTATGCCTGTAACATGCCCTCAGTCATATGTGTGTTACAGGATATAAGTGCATATCTAGCAACATGTATAGTCTAGTACAGCAGTATGCCACCTATATTTATGAATGTGCACATATGTTAGGCAGGGGTTTGCCATCAACAACTAGTGTGGTATACTGGTAATACTGTAACTGGACTTTACAATCATTTCAATGGATGACATATTTCTTTATGCATTAGCTTGCTATATACCTCCTGTGGCTAGGTGGTGCATTGTGTCGCATACAGTGTGCCATGTACTGTTGTATAGTCTTACATACTGGTTTCTCTTTGTTGCTGTGCAGAACATGGTTTAATATATAGAGCGTACCAGGCACTGTCAAGCAGTTGTGGGTTGAGCACTGGTATGTGGTATTGAAAGTGTGTATCCTCTGACAGCCAATAGGTTGCTATATATGGCAGTTCAGTGATATCTGTACTTTAGAATGTTAAGTGTGCCACATGACTTCTCACACATATTGTTTCATTGTCTTCCAGGGTCATGGCCCACCATCACAACCCTACCTATAGTCCAGCTGAGGATGAAGTAATAACAACTAGTCTGGTTCAGCAGTACACCCTGCTTTTCTCAAGAACCAGCCAGGACCAGCATGAGCAGACTGCACTGTGGCAAGATGTTGTCCATAGGGTAAATGACATAGGCATGCATAACCGGACATATGAGCAGGTACGCCATCACTGCAGTAATTTACTTAGACATGTCCGGCAGCATGCGTCTGATGTCCGTAGACAACAGCTTGCCATAGGTGGTGGGGCAACCATCCACCCCCCCACCAGAGTGGAGGAGCTGCTTCTGAGCCTGGTGGCTCCTGGCCAACAACAACAACAGCACACATGTATCATCATGGAGGCCGGAGCCACCCAGCAAGTTCACACGGAGCATGCAGGTAACATGGCATGTCTGTAGACTACTGTTACCTCAATTGGTAGATCATGCATATGTGAGATGTGTACTGTGTAGTTAGAAGATGTGGAGCCTGGTGTTGTGCAATACTGATAATTTGGAACATAATCTGTAGGCCTGTGACTGTCAACCATTGTACTACTGTAAGATTGCAAACCCACAGTAGCAATGCCACAGTTGTTGCCACTGACAAACTATCTCATATCCTTGCAGGTCCCTCTGGTGTGACAGCAAGGCAGCAGACCCATGCTGGTGAGTGTGTTCTACATTTAATATTGCAAATAAAATGTGCATGTCATAGGTGAAGTGTAGGCCATGTACACATGTAACACACCTATGCATAATGCATGCTGTGCATGTTTGCTGTGAGACTATGCAAATCTCAGTAATGTGAGTAGCTGCCTCAAACACATGCAATACACAGAGCATCCCAAACAGTTGCGGCTACACTGTAGTGGACATTGGATAGGCAGAGTCGATACACATGCACACAACATACCCAACTTTGTCATACGCAGTACATGTTAATATGCTACACATGGCGTATTCAGACACCCGCTGTAAGGTCAAACTCCAGTATCCCAAATGTCATCCACACAGCACACATAATATACTTGAGGGGTAGAGGCCTATCATGGGGCAGTGCGACACTCTTCAACACACAACACATTCATGTTAGGCAATGCTCCCTATTGGGCACCTTACAAACCCATGTAACAACTGGCTGTGAAATGGTGAATGTAGCCACAGTACTGCAGTTCAGGTACAGCATGATAGTTGCTGGTCTGGCACACATTAGTAGCCTTGAGTGACCACATGATGCTACATGATTATGGCTCATGGTACTACACCCCATCCAGTTACAGTAACCACAGTACTACACATAGCATTCATTGCTATACACCTCAATGTTGTGTGTGTGCAAACATATGCATCTATACACAATATACATAGCAATCACCATTTGCACAAAGTGACACATATATGTCTTGTAATGCTATTGAGTGTATAGGTCACATGCCACACATTGGGTATGTGTGATGTTTAATGTTACAGTTGTGTTGTATTCCATCAGGTATACATGCACCACTCATCCTGTGTGTATACATAGCATGCATGAGCTAAACCTGTGTCCACAATTATCTGCTAAAGACACAGATGCTCTAATCAGAAATGGATATCTATGTGACACACAGATACACATCCAGCCATGGTATGTATACCTGAGAATGATGGTGCACAGGACATTGAAGAGCTTTTAATACTTGCACAGCAATGTTGTGTCCATGTACACATTGCGTTCCAGGGTGAGGCCAATCACTGGACAATAACACACATGCATCAAAGCCATGTATACTGTTAGTAGCAAGGACTGTCAACATTGGCACTGCATGCTGTTGAGCAACACACATCCTGCATGCTGACACATGTGATATGACTGTTTGGCTTGTGATACTGTACCCCACCATCAACCGCTATTGAGTATGTTCTGGATTGCTGGTGGTGTGTGTGTGTGTGTCTGCTTTAGCAAGGAGTGTATTTGTGTGCATGTGTGCATGTGTGTATGTGGTCATGTGTGAATGTGTTCATGTGCTCATGTGTTCATGTGTTCATGTGTGCATGTGTTCCGACATCATGTACAGCTCGTAAAGTGTGTTTCCTGTCTTCCTCTCACAGGTGCTGAGGTTGGGCTGGTTCACTGCAGCAGGGAACCTGATGTCACTGACACAAATAGTGATAATGAGGATAGATGTGTTGAGGCACAGGCATGTTTGCCAGGGTCTGTCATTGGGCCACCAATCGACAGTACACAAGTGTCCACCCCATCCATGCAAACAGTCATACTGCCAATACATCCATCACCAATGCCCTTAGCTGAGGGACAGTGTACAGTCGGCATTGGCCAGGACAGTGTGGTATCTATGGCACATGCATCCCGACACAGCAGCCATACACAGATGTCTAGAGTAGTACCACATAGGCAGATGTCCAGGGTTTCTTATCGGAGCACTGCTTGTCATCATGCCCCTGGCAGATGTGCCACAGGTCTTACAACCTCAAGCATGTTCCAGGCTGTCATGGAGGCACAGGCACATATGGAACGGTACACCAGACAGGGACTAAGGGCACAGAGGGCACATAACACTGCTTTAAATGACAGTATCCATGACCTAGCAGGTGCCATCCGTAATTACACTGAGGTTACTTATAGACGTTGGGGTGAGACATTAGATGTCCTCCACAATGTCATGTCCATGTATCAGGACAGTGTGGGATGGTTGAGACGTTGATGTGGACGTGTGCCAGCAACATCAGCAGCTGGCAGTCACAGCAGACATCCATCAAGTCACAGCCGCTCCCGTAGTGCCAGTACTAGCCCCAGCAATGTTGGGGGTGGGCTGTCCATCGACCGTCCTAGAAGACCATGTGCACATGGCTCTGGCCAGTCCCAGCAGGGACCTGTGTCCAGTGTACATCTGTCTACCTCTGAGGATAGTACCCAGTCTGGCTTAGTACCTGATACTGTCAGTAGCACCCCTGCCAGGCACAGGTACCATATCCATGGCCAGAGACAGTGATCTGTAAAGCCTGGCAGGTACAGTCTGTGGCTGTCCCACAAATCCCCGTATATGGCAGCCATATGGTGGAACTGTGTGCATGCAGACACACACACAAATAAACCAGACACCTAGGGCTAACATATACCCACAAACATTACATCAACTTTGGCCCATACCTCTTGGCCCTCACACACACACACATACATGTTGATTGTATGGCTCAATGTAGGCCTCTGGCAAACCAACAACACACGCTGTGCATATGATGAAACCTGTGCCACCTCCTGTCATCTGTAACATTGATGCAGGAACAGGCTAACATGGTGCTGATGCACAGGGTGACTTTATAGCAGTATAGCAATTTTAGCATGTTGTCAGCAGTAAAGTGTAATGATATCCTTGAAGGTGTAGCTGAGCAGGCATGATGCATTAAAGCTATGATTGTCAATGTAGTATTGTTTACACCAGTGTTAATTCCAATAGTGTATTGTCCGCCCACGTGCCACTTGGCTGATGAGTGTAGTATTGGCAGCATGTGTTAGAGATTGGACAGTACGTGTGGGATGTGTGCAGCACAGATTTGCAGGTGTACATTTGTGAACATGGTTGAGGTGCACTGTCTGCATGTACGTGCATAGTGGACACATGAGCAGGGTGACATGCCCTGTATTACACAGTGTTAACACTCCATAGTTTCTGTTGGTGACCAGTATGCATTGTACTACACACATTTTGGAACTTGGATACACATGTGTGTATGACATGGTTTGACACTGTGCTGTGGGTAATGCTGTTATTATCTGTCATTGGTTTGCATTCTGGTAGTATACATAACCTCAACAGCCTGACCATAAAAAATCATTAGACGATGTCTTGACAACTGACACACAGATGTAGGACACACATTAACATTTGGATCCTTTAGGTACTATACTATGCCAGTAACCAGTGGTATTCACCTGCACCCATTCCTGGGACTACTCCTGTTTGGCATATAGCTCTCTTAGGTACAAGCAAACACAGTAGGGTATGTCTATCCACGTCTGGAAATGCATACTGTGGCCTATAATTCATTTTCCATATGACACACACATCCTCCAGAAGGGTATCATACAGACAGATACCTGTTGTCAAGCCCATGCTGTAAAGCTATAAGCCAACTAAAGCATAGTCATACACTTTTACAAAACATAGTATCCCCACAGTACCACATAGGTAGTAGCCCCCAACATTTTGAACAGGTACCGATGTGTACATATAGCTAAGTGTTACGTTATCTCTCCTTTGGTAATCACATTTCCAAAGGTATTTTGAAATCCCTCGGTGGATCACATAAGCAATAAGGGGTCTGCATGCATATCCACAAAGGTTGTTGTACACCTATAATGAATAGCCATCATTGACAGACTTTGCTGCGTTTGAACAGGTCTGAAATATACCTCAGGCATAAACCCTCACTCACACTATTCAATAGAAACCGTAATGAGTGTGTGTGACACAGATGACCTAGGCCAGGGATCACTGCAGTGGCTGGGCTTGTCACAAGCATACAGATGTGACCTAAGGTCTGCAAAGCGGCAGCACACCCTGGCAAAGATAACATATGTGTTCATGGAGAAAGCAGGGTTCCCACCTAGGAAATAATTGAGGTCACATGTACGTATATGTATTTGCCACACAGCTACCTGACATGTGCAATGCACATACTGTTGTTATAGTGATATGTCATACAGTAGTAAAAGCAAAGCCCACAACACATTGATCACCAGTGTGACATACACTCACCAAATGCAGGATTCAAACCCCTAACTAACTACTTTATGATAATAGAGCAGTGCACATTAACACGACATGCTATACACATTACTGGAAGGTTTCCTTTCCACAGGTATATTTGTAGGATGGTTACATCATCAGACTTGACAAAGATAAGTATACCACTTTTAAGGTGTTTTAGTAGTCTCCAAAAAGGTTGCTCCTCTCCAAGGAGATACACACAAACACACACACACATTTCAAGTGCAAAATTCAAACCCCTACCTAACTACTTTATGATACTAGAGGAGTACGCATTAACATGACATGCTATACACATTACTGGGAGTTCTCTTTTCCATAGGTATATTTGTAGGATGGTGACATCATCAGACTTGACAAAGATAAGTATACCACTTTTAAGGTGTTTTAGTAGTCTCCAAAAAGGTTGCTCCTCTCTAAGGAGATCACACACAAACACACAGTTGTCAAGGGCAGTATTCAACCCCCTACTTAACTACTTTATGATATTAGAGAAGTACACATTAACACGATGTGCTATACACATTACTGGGAGCTCTTTTTTCCACAGATATATGTGTAGGATGGTGACATCATCCAACTTGACAAAGATAAGTATACCACTTTTAAGGTGTTTTAGTAGTCTCCAGAAAGGCTACTCTTCTCCAAGGAAATCACACACAAATGCACACACACACACAGTTGTAAAGTGCAAGATTCAAACCCCTACCTAACTACTTTATGATACTAGAGGAGTACACATTAACACGACGTGCTATACACATTACTGGGCGTTTTCTTTTCCACAGGTATATTTGTAGCATGGTGACATTATCAGACTTGACAAAGATGAGTATACCACTTTTAAGGTGTTTTAGTAGTCTCCAAAATGGTTGCGCCTCTCCAAGGAGATCACACACAAATACACACAGTTGTCAAGTACAAGATTCAAACCCCTACTTAACTACTTTATGATACTAAAGGAGTATGCGTTAAAACACCGCACTATACACATTACTGGAAGTTCGCTTTTCCACAGGTATATTTGTAGGATGGTGACATCATCAGACTAGACAAAGTGGGTTACATTAGGTGACATTAGGTGGGTTACATAGAAGGAATTTCTAAACACTTTGGCTATGTGATCATCAAAGGAGAGTTTACTATCTACCTGGGTCTCCAGGGCCATAATTACTTTCTCCGTACATACTGGATTACCACCTATGTGGTAATTTGTGTGCACTTTGTTTTATCCAAAGGGGATGACTATGCATTCTTTGGCATTCTGCTTGAGGGCATTGTTTTGACACCAGGTATCTGTCAATGTGAGACCCTTCTGGAGGATGTCTGTGTCAGCCATAGAGTTGATTATGGACCACAGTTAGCAGTCATCTGCAAACTTGTTCAGCCATACTCCTCCTGTGCTTGCCTGTACCTCTGAGCAGTATCTACTGAACAGGTGGGGTCCCAGGACCAAGACCTGTGGGATGCCATTTGTGACTGGTTTAGAGTCGGACATGGCACCCACAACTCTGAACATGTGTGTTTGATCTGTGAGCCAGTTGGCCACCCATCCTGTGACATAGCTGTTAATGTTCAAGCTGGTAAACTTGTCCATGATGACAGGGTGGGGAATGGTGTCGAAAGTCCTTAGTGAGGTTCAGGTGGGCTGTGTAGACTACTTTCACCTCCATCTATGTCCTTGATAACTGTTTCAAATAAGTCAACTAGGTTTAGGAGGTAGGATCTGCCTTTAACAAACTCAAGTTGGGTAGAGTCCAGTGTCTGGAGGTCCCCAATGTCTCTGTTTATGGGTTCCATGATAATTTGCTCCATAGCTTTGCAGACCAGGATGAGTAGACCTATAGGGCAATGATTTCCAGGTTCTGTTGTGGCACCCCCTTTGTGGAGCTGGATGACTGTTGGTGTATGCCATTCTTTGGGTACATAGCCTGTGGTAAGGTTGAGTCTGGACAGTGAATGTAGGTGAGAGTGTAGTTCCTTTTGGGACTGGTGTAAGACGCAGCCTGGGACACCATCCAGTCCCATTGATGCTGTGTTCTTAGCTTTGGAGAGGGCTGTCTTTACCTGCATGTCCATGAAGTCTGGGGCTCTGCATTCTTCTGGGATAGACACAGGCCCTTCTGGGGGCGATGGGGGGGAGTTTGCATTGAACTTGTCCCCCAGGATGTGGGCAATGTAAGCTGGTTCAGTGTATTTCTTGCCATTTTTCAGTAGCTGACAGCATATTTGGAAGTTGCCACCTAAATGTTTGGTATAGCTAACGAAGGCTTTATGGTTGTTATTCTTACATTCCTTGGCAATTTGTCTTTAGAAACTGGCCTTGGATTATTTTATGAGCGATCTTTGTGTCTTCCTAATAATGATCAGTGATGCCTTTCCTTTTGTGAAGTGTCTTCTGTCATGTGCTCGTTTCCTCCTTCTATTGTATAGCTTATTTATGGGCGATGACCACCAGATTGGTTTCTTATTTTTGGAAGAGTGCATCTTGGTTTTATTTGGGATGTCTCGATCCATGCATCCCTGTAAATGCTCATAGAATGCACTTGTAAATGATTCGGCAGATTGTATAGCATTATCCTATAGCAAGGGGGCTTTGGAACTTTCCACTTTGGTCTTGGGAAGTGTGCAGTTTGCCTTTGAAAATGTCTTCACAGTTGTTTCCTTGGCTGGGGGGGGGATGTGGATGTCCAGTGTGATTACTTTATGATCTGATACTACCAGCGAGGGGTTTATCTCTGTTGTGGAACACTGGTACCCCATGTTGGTGATGATCAGGTCCAGTATGTTGTCACCTCTAGTGGGCGTGGTGACCAGCTGTTCCAGGGCATTTGAGTATTTAAACTCTAGAAACATTGGGCAAAGGAAGTTGTACACGAGTAATTCTCCCAGTCAATGTCTGGGTCGTTGTAATCTCCATTTTCCACTGTTCTCAGGAATACTGAATGAGGTTCCTGAGACAAGGTAGGTGATCTGTAGCAGGCTACAATCTGATAAGCAACTTTGCCTAATGTTAGTTGCACTTGCATGGTCTCCAAGGCCTCATGCTGTGACACTAACCTGAAGGTGTGGGTATCCATAAGGTAAATGGATACACCCCTTCCTTTTGTATTTCACTCATGGTTGTGGGGACAAAGATCAGAGGGATTGTGACTGTTTTACATGGAACATGTCCAACAGCTCTGTGTTTGACATAGCTTTGTATGTTAGGCAGAGATCACCTCTGAGTAGGCGATATGTGAGAGAGTACAGTGGGAGCATTTTGAGATGGTCTGTGTATGGCATGTATTTCAGGCTGCTAATGCTCTTTGTGAGGTATTGCTGCAGGCTTTCCAGTTGTTGTAGATGTCTTGTGAGGTACATAGCAAAAGGGGCGTTGTACTCTATTATGGATCTAGTGAGTGATGAGTAGAGGGGAACAATGTCCTCTTCTATTCTGCATGAGACACCTTCTGTGATGAGGTGTGCCACATAGAAGGATTTCCTGACTACTGTGGGGATGTGATTATCACAGGTGTGTCCACTGTCCACCCGTGACCCAAGGTCTCTTATCACACTTTCAGTGTTAAGTATACTACCGCCTATGTTGTAGTTCATGGCTACAGAGTTTTTACTAAGGGGATGACAGTGCACTTTTTGGCATTGAGCTTGAGGCCATGGCTTTGACACCAGCCATCTGTCTCAGTGAGGCCCTTTTGTAGGATGTCCACATCTTTAGTATTTACAATTATGGCTCCTAGTTTGCAGTCATCTGGAAACTTCATTAGCCACAGACCTTCCATGTTAAAGTTTACTTCAGGGAACTAGATATAAAACAGGACAGGATCCAGGACTGGACCCTGTGGTACTGCACTCGTCACTGATCCAAAGTCATACTTGGAGTATGCTACTTTCACAGTCTGTGTTCTGTCAGTAAGCCAGTTGGCAACCCATCTTGTGACATAGCAATTTATACCTAGTTTAGTGGGTTTATCTATAATTCCAGAGCGTGGGATGGTGTTGAAAGCTGTGGCAAGATCTACATAGGCTGTGCGAACCACCTTACCCTTGTCTACGGTTCTGGTGACTGCTTCAATGTCATCTATCAGGTTTAAGAGACATGATCTGCATTTTACAAGCCCAACATGGTTGTGGTCCAGAGTTTGGAGATTACCAATGCCTTTTTTTATAAGTTGTATGATGATACATTCCATGGCCTTGAAGAGCAGGCTCATCAGGCTAATGGGGTGCTAGTTCCTGGGGTCCATGGTGTCTCCACCCTTGTGTAGTGGGATAACCGTCACTGTGCACCATTCAGCAGGCACAAAGCCTGAGGTGAGGCTATGACTGAACATGGTACGATGGTGTGGTGCCTGTTTGTTCTGTAGTTTGTGTAGAACATAGCCTGTGAAGTTATCTGGTCCCATGGATGCTGTGATACTGGCTTTGGAGAGTGTTTTTTACCTGTGCAGCCATGATGACAGCAACTTTGCAGTCTTCCATTATAGAGATGTGTTCTTTCATGGGTGAGAGGGGGGTAAAGTCAACACTGATCCTATCTGCTGGGATGTTGGCAATATCAGTTGGGTCTGTATATTTAGTGCCATTGAGCTGTAACTCAGAGTAGATCTGAGTGTTGCCATGACATGGACCTGTCTGTTGGGCAGAGATCTCCTGAGTAGACAGTATGCAACAGAGTACAGATTGAGTTAAATTCAGTCTTGTTGCATGGGGCAACTGTTTGAGGCCAATAATCCTCTCGTTGAGGTACTTCAGTGGTCTTTCCAGCTGCTGAAGGTGCCTAGTCAGATTCATCGCAAGTGTGTTGTGGTACTCTCTGATGGGTCTGATGACTGATGAGTAGAGGGAACCTCCTTTGACCTACATGCAAAGACCTTGGCAGTTTGTGGGAATACATAGCATGATTTTCTGACCACTTTGTGAATGTGTTTCTGGAAGTAGAGATGACTATCCACATTTGTCCATAGATCCCTTATTATCACCTCCATATTTAGGGTGTTGGCACCTATGTGGTATTTGTATGACTGTAGCTCGAGGCCATAATTTTGACACCACATCTGTCTGACTGAGACCCTTTTTAAGGATGTCTCTGTTGTCCCAAACATCAATTATCACAACTTTTTGGCAGTCATCCACAAACTTTGCTAAACATAGCCCTCGTGTGTTTGACTGTATTTCTGAAAAGTATACACCAGACAGGAGGGGTCCCAGGGCTGAGCCATGGGGGACAGCAGTTGTTACCAGCTTGTACAGGAGACCACACTTCTTACCTTGTGTGATCTGTCTGTGCCCCAGTTGGCAATCCATCAGATGACAGACATATTTATGCACAGGTTGTTGATTTTGTGGATATGACATGTGTCTGGGATGTTCGCAAAGGGCTTTTCAAGGTCTATTTGGGACATGTGTAGCTCATTTCATTGATATATGTCCTGGGTGACTGCCTTGAAAACAGTCTAGCAGGTTTTAGAACCATGATCTGCCCATGACCAAACTGAAATTGGTAGGGTTGGGTGTTTGTATGCTCCCAATAGCTCTGTTTATGAGATCCATCATGATGGACTCCATGGCCTTGCAGATCAGGCTTAATAGGCTTATAAGACAATAGTTCCCATGGTCTGTTGTGCACCAATACTTGTGGAGTGTGCCAAACATTGCTGTAACACATTCAACAGTTTCATATCCTGTACAGAGAGTGAGGCTCAACAGACTGTTCAGGTGCAGGGTCTGTTTGTTCTGGAGTTGACTTATGACACAGCTAGGGAAACAATGTAATCCCACAGATGCCGTGTTTTCAGGTTTGGAAGGAGCTGTTTACCCATTCTGTATGTAATATCTGTGCTTTCACAATCTCCAGGTATGATGATAGGGCCTTTTGTCAGTGAGAGGGGGGTATGTATGTATGAGCCTGTCTGACAGGATGTTGGCAATGTCAGTCATTTACAGTTTGCACTGAGTTAGGACATATATGAGTGTACATTGCTATTTATGACATAGCGGAAGGAAGCGTCATGGTTCTCTATGGACTCCTTCACAGATACTTTTGCCAGAACATGGACTGGATAATATTTGGAGTGCACATTGATTATTGATGATACTGATTGCAGGTTTATTGATCTTCTTTGCTTTTTCACTTTCTGTGAACAACTTATGTACTTGTGGTGCATACTTTCATTATGACAGGGTTCCAATATATATTATATGTGCCTGTTTTCATATAACTGTGTGCACAAGGCAGGATTGGTGAATAGTGACAGGTTCCTGGGGTAAAACATGCAACTGCCAGATATGTGTGGCCCACTGCTGTACTCAGACATGGCCTAAGTGTGTGAGCATGCCTAGTATGACCTTTCATTGTGTTGCTGAATGAAATCCACTACATTTGTGGAAGTGTGTGAGCACGCCCGGTATAAATATTTATACTATATGTGTGCGGAAAATCAAGTTGTATTTTTACTGCAGGGCTCACCTTTGTGTCATAAATCAACAGGGATCATGCTGTGCCTGCAGGGCTTCCATGAGACACCCTGCATAGACTTATCAACATTTCTACATACAGGGGGGACAGCTATTCTTTGTACATTTCTACCCAGGGGCACACCTGATTGTTACTGTGGGTGTACATAGGATGAGGGGTTCACCTGACACTTATACACATTTGCTAGGCCTGCACTGCTATGTAAGGTACACCATTTCAGTCTGTACTGTTCCCTATCGTACTGGCTTGAGGCATACTGCTGTAGTGTCCAATCTTAGCGTCCAATGTCACGTATATTAGATTGCGACTTCATAGCCTGCCCAACCCACATCACACCATCTGGCTTGCTGTTCTGTGTCTGCATAGGCCTGTGGGGGAGGTTACCCATATGCCTCTTTAGGGGCATGATACAGCATTTCTTTGTGTTTGCATTAGTGTACAATTGTCCTGCTGTGTCTGTGCCAGTGAAATGCTGTCATGCCTTAGTGGTACAGTACTGTGACTATAGTGCACAGTATCCTGGGGTCGAGCCCTGTCACTGCTTTTTATTTTCATGCTGGGCAGACCAGACTGCTTAAGGAACAGTAAAGAAAATATGAGCATGTTTACCTGACTTTGCTCAACTTTGCCCGACTTTGCCAGACCTTGCCCAACATTGCTCAACGTTGCCCGACGTTGTGCTAGTTAGTGCAGGCAATTTTGCTTACATATACTAAATAGTGGTAAAAGCTGCTTAGCACTGCTTTATATTGCTTAAAACATGGCAATCATGCCTCAGGTGGTGATGCAGGGTTGCCTATGTCAGATGCACATAGTACACTCCCTATACATGTTTGAAGACAGGTAGTGTCAAGTTAGGCATCCCTTTTATTTTATGTGCGAGTCAGAGAGAGGTATCATTTCCAGGGTTCCTACTGAGCCAGTGTATGTGCTAGGCATTGCCTCTTTGCCAAGGCCAAGGCATACTGGGCACGCCTCCTTCTGCCTACTGGGGCAAGCTCAGGTTGCTCCCCCTCCAAGTCACGCTCTGCCTGTAATGGCCTTGGCAATGGTGGGGGGCTGTTTGGCCCTGCTCCATGCTTTTCCTGCTGCAGCTGTTTTCGCAGGCTCATATTGTGTAGCATGGCACATACCATGACAATTTGGGTACATGTAGTTGGTGAGTACTGCAAGGCTCCACCAGATGTGTCCAGGCACCAGAACCGTGACTTGAGCATCCCAAACACACGCTCGATTACATTTTGTGTTTGTGCGTGTGCCTCATTATGGAGTTCTTGTTCAGGTGTGTGTGCATTTCTGATGGGTGTCATCAGCCACGGCTCCAGTGCATATCCAGCATCCCCCACTAGGTGACCGTCAGGGATGTCCCCATTGGCAAATGTCTGGTATAGCTGCGTCAGATGCCAGATATGGGAATCGTGGTAGCTTCCAGGGCAGCCAGCACACACATTCAGTATTATGCCCTGGGTATCGCACATGACCTGGCAGTTGATGGAGGGGAAGCCCTTGCGGTTGATGTAGGCCCTACCCCGCTCACCGGCTGGTGCTTTGATATGTATGTGCGTGCAGTCAATTGCACCCACTACCTCAGGGTATTTCGCTATTTGCTGGAAGAGACGCATATTGCTGGCCAATGCCTCACGGGAATTGGGGAAATATACATGATCACCGACATGTGCTGACATGGCATTCAGGAACTGGTGCAGTACCCTGGATGCTGATGCCTGTGAAATCCCCATCATATCACCAGTTGGTCTTTGGAAGGTACCTGTTGCTAGTATTCTTAGGCCAACACATACCTTGGTTTCCACTGGGGTGGGTTCCCCTCCGTTGGTTCTGTGTGTGAGGCGTGGCCTGCACAGCTCAACAATTTGCTGCAGGAGGTCTCTGTCCACTCTATAGCACTCCACTATCTCCAGCTCATGTAGCCCCTGGTAGGTTACCCTGGGTCTGTACACTCTTCTCCGTTTCCTCACTGTGAGTTGCTCAGCAGCATTCGCAATGGCACCACCCTCAGCATCTTGCACATGTTGGCTTGTAATAGCAATGGCAGCCCCTAGCATTTTTTTGTCTGAGTTAAGCTTTTTAAGTTTTCACTCTTTGTATACTGCAGTGTTGCAGTGTTTTTGAGAAAAACATGGGGAATGTTGTTTGCAGTGTTTTAAGTGCTGGGCTGGGCTGGGCTGGGCTAGTGTACTGCCTGTGTAATTGGCTGATTTTCATTTATTTCACCTGGCAGCTCTGCTAGTTCTCCTTGGTTAACTTCCTACTACTTCTTTGCCTTGATTTTCCCTTTCTGTTTCCACAGGGGGCAGTGCCGCTCAAACAAGCGCAAATACGCACACATGCATGCACACAGGCTTACACAGGCTTAGACGGGTGCACACGCGCGCGCACAGGCTTACAGCCATGCACACGTGTGCACACGGTGTAAGCACATTTGCAAGAAATTTCAGATATATCCACGGCGTACTCTTTCGGTTTCTGGGTTTCAGCTAGGACAACTGTAGACACGCCTTTTGCAATCCTGAGCAACTCATCTCAAACACAAGCCACTCTGCTCCAATAAGCTTACAGTCTTTCAGAAATACCCCCTCATGATGTCACCTATCTTCTACTCTACTACTCCCCTACTCCTACACTTACACTCTAGGGACATTGCTCACATGCCAGGGAAATTTGGGATTCACTATCCTTATCCTCATTTGCATAGGATTGCCTACTAATGCTTGGTTACATCTTTCAAACTGAGCTTCCCCCCTTAGCAGCCACTACTCAGTAGCCATGTTGTCTTCAGCCTGCCATTCACCTGCATGGCAGAATAATCTTTTTTATTAAACATGCCTAGTTTTGGCTATTTTTTAATTATTTTCTGTTTTTTAAAGCACCACACGTTTGCGCAGCGCTGCACTATGCCTAAACATCGGAAATCGGGGAAAAAAATTTTTGATTTTTATTAATTTTCAACATACAAAAATGCCAATGGCCTTATATTTGGCCATTGGCATGCTTCCTCAACTGGATGCATCCTTTATTTGGAGCTGTCATAGCTCCATTTTGCTATTTGCAGAACGGTACTCCGTTACCAACGGAGTACATTTCTGCAAATAACTCTACTCTTCCACGGACAGATTAGTGTTTCCTGGATCACAAATTTACCTCATTTGCATAGCTTTCGGCAGCAAATGAGGTAATTTGCATATCATAACACTGTCCGTGCAAGAGTAGTTTTAGGAGCTCTCATGCACTATTGCTGAATCGCTCGGCAGACATATTGCCTGTCTGAAGTCTTACACTACTCTTAGACTCCGTGCAAGCCTTCGTGAATCCAGCCCTTTGATTTTGTCATTGATAGACTGTATCTCATTTCCCTTTTCAGATTTTATTTTAAATTTCACAAACAATAACAGGATGATGTTCAACTGCAAAATATACATTAGACTGATATTTTAATGTCAGGTAATATAGCAGAACATGCAGATGCTGCTTTATCTGCTAGGAAGCACGGTATTGTAGTTATTGCATGTAACAACTGAAAAAATATTTTTCTGGAATTTATATTAAATTTTTTTTCCTGATCTAATTAAGTAGCATAGATGCAGTGTAGGCCATTGCTATGTTCTTCATACAAAGCAGAAGATCAAAGCACCACAGCAGTGGAAACAAGGTAAGATGCAACATGTCAGATTGTAGTAGGGAATACCTGTAGTAGTGTCTGTCTGTAAAATGCCATATCTCTTCTCTTTGCTGAGATTTCATTATGAAACTTTAACTGAGTAACAAAAGTATGATCAGCTATGAAAAATATGTAAGATTCTTATTCTGTTCTTAAGAGGTCCATTGCATTATTATTCTAAACGTGACCCCACTGAATTTAGTTACTCAAGAATTTACCATGTTACTTAAAGCAAATCTGGTAAAGATTTGAAGATTTATATAGAAAAATATCCAGAAAAATATCGAAAGTTGTTTATACTTCAGATCTTATAACAACTTAGTATGAATGCATTGTAGGTTATTATTGTACTCATTGTATTGACAAGAACTTCAGTACAGCAATAAAGATGAAAAATTACCTTAATGCAGGATGTCAGACTGTGACAGTAAAAGCATATGAATTAAAGCCACTGGAGTATGTATTTGAAAAGTTATATCTATGTCTACTTTTGACGTCATTATGACGCTTTATTTTGATAACATCAGATTGTTCAACTAATATAAACACATAAGTTTGCAATTCTGTCCTTGGAGTTTCCAGTGTACCATCATTGGTACATATGATCACTGGAATCTGACTCCACAACTTTTGCTGCAGGAAAGCATGACATTGTAGCCCTGCCATGTCCCAACTGGAAAATATTTTTTTGGGGTGATATATACACTGTTAAAGTCAGACATATGTGTTGGTGCTACTGTTACATTGTATGAAATCCAGCTACTATACCTACACAGGTGTAATGTTCAAATCAGACTCAGTCTACTTCTGTGTTTATGGTTGGTGGTACATTACAGTCATTGTATGATCTTTGGAATCTCTTTTCATTTCACTGCCACTTAGAAGAACCTTTAATATAACCCCATCAATCCAATATTCCCTTTTTCACATGACATCTTTCCTGCAGAGGACTCTAGGATGTCCTCATCGCAAACATGCATGCACACATAATGAATCAGAGTCCTTCTCTTAGCCTCTGCAAGACATCTCCAGACCACTGAATGAGTGATTGCTAATTCTAGCAGATGTCACATATGGGCAGAGGCAATATGTAATACAATAAAATACGCATATACACACATAGCCTTAATGTCTTCCATCATATAGATACAGTGATTTTTGTTTAAATGGTATAAATAATGGGTATGATTTTATGTGATGTTGGCCATTAGCCTAGTAATGTCCTAATACCCTATGAATCATGTCACATGCCAATGTTGCTGTCATGCACATGTGCTATGTTGATGCATGGATGTGCAGTAGCTTTTCAAGAGAGTATTACAATCTATGAGGTGAGGTAATGTATTGATGGCTGCTGCTGCCATTTGATTACATGTTCCTTGCATAACAGCTGTAGTAATGTACCTCCTGAGAACCTGTTGACATGGGATGGTACTGTGTATACTGTTGGCTTAGTAAGGAATGTGTTTTCGAGTGAAGCATATTAACATTCTGCACAGTTATTATTCAACCATCACAGCGACGCTGGCAGTATGACACATGTGCATGTTTATACCTACAATCATTAAATGCTCTGTAACTTACATCAATACAAAGTCATATTGATTGCATGGGCACATGGGACTTGTTTCATCCACATGTTGTAATGCTGTGATATACACATACATGTCACATGTTTTGATTCAGTTGAAACCTTATGGAGTTCATTGTATTTGTAAGTGTGTTGTTATTCCCAAGGATTACTGAGGTGGTCCCCAGTAGCATTGTGTGACTATCAGCATTTGTGTCAGTAACTGTTCAACATGAGCCACATCCAACTCATTTTTAATGCATCCATATATGGTATCAGGCCACTCACACACAGGCATATATTGTGCAACTGATCTAATCACATGACATTGGTAGAGTTGTATGGCTGCATGAACAGTACCACTGTGTGGCATGTGATACATAATCATGGGTGTATTTGGAGGTGTTGCCACAATCATTTCTTTAAATAAGTGTGAAATGTTAAGGGGAATACACAACTAAGCACAAAGCTGTTTATGGATGCCATCACCCATACTCAACTGGAGAAAATAGACAATCCGCAAGCTGACAGTTGGTCTTAAAATGCACCCCCTGTTCCCACTGGCCATTACTCAGTTTATTTTCTCAAGAGAGCAGCTTATCTGTGCACTTTCTAAGGCTAAAAACACAGACTCAATGGACCCTGACAACACCCCAGGTTGCCTATACAATAACCTAAGTCAAGACAGTAGACACAGTTGGATCCCTATTTAAACACAAGCCACCAGACAGCCTATGTTCTGGCAGAAGAGTTTACAGCAACAGTTATCCATCTGAACAAGGGGGTAGCATTACCAGATACAGGGAATTATAGACCTATAATCCTGACTCTCCTCATATGTGAGGCAGACCGAAGACTTATCATGGACCTTGTCAAAAAGGACACAGGTAATCTCCTGACTGTGTACCCAGCCCGTTTTGATTCATTAAGGTTACATCACATTTCTTAAATCTGGTTGACATCTTCAAGAAGGACCTCAAGGGCATGCATGAAGAAAAGATTGTCATCCCAAATAACTTGACCTGGCCAAGGCATTTGACACACATCCACACTCAGGTATTACAGAGATACTGTCTCATGTGGGAATAAACTCCTACATCATCAAGTGAATAGACAAATGGATCACAGGCAGGACACAATAATGTCAAAGTATATGACGTCACCTATAACACAAGTCCAGTGACCAGGTCTGTATCTCCAGTTTCTGTACTAGGCCCTATCCTGTTCAGTGCTTAAAGTCTCAGAGGTCAAGACAAACTTAGACATCTTTTGTCTAACCATCTTTGTGGACAACTGCAAATCGTGGACAATTATTGAATCTCAGAACGCTATTGATATACTGCAGAAAGTATTAACACACACAACTGATTGTTGCCAGAGCCATGAAGACACACTAGATGAACAGAAAGCATAATTAGTCGCTTTTCCCTTTTTGAAAGCAAATACACTAGCTAATTACAATATAGATAGACTACTCCTACGAGCAGACCAAGTGGTAAGTGACTCGTGTAGATAGTCAGCAGAACATCCATCAGTATATGACCACAGTGGTGACAAACACGTTGTGTATAGCACAACTACTGAGTATGGGCAGGCCATCCACATCAAAGTACATCATCCACATCTAAGGACATTATAGTCCCATTGTTCTCAGCCCTCATCATAACAATAATTGAGTACAATGCACACTTGCCTGTACCTTACCACATATCTTCCAGGGATGATTTACTCAAATGTAATACTTTTGCCACAGTGAGCTTCCACACATCTTGTTGGTCATAGATAATTATTCTTTGTGATGTATAATCTTTATGAATTGACAGTGCAGACTTCCCTTCAAGGTGTTCTACAGATGCATGTGTGATACGTCTTCCTGTGATGCACCCAGTAAATACACAGCTCATTGACAATATTGATGGCATGAGTGTAAGCAGCAAAAAACCAACAAGGACCAAGACGGCTAAAACCATAAATTTAATTATAAAACATAAAAGATAAGCACTTTCGGACAATTCCTTCATCAGATCAATGAACAAAGTATGTTTGGCTACTTTAAAATAACACTTGACCAGTCACAGACTCATAACTGCACCACACTTCTTTCCTATTTGTCAGAGCTCTTGCTTGTAGTAAATTAACTATTTCAGTGCCTGAACTTATGTGCTCTCAAAATGGGTTTTAAGGAAAGATATCCATTCAAACCCGGGGGTTTATCAGCTTGTAAATCTGCTATCCAGTGGGCTTCCACCACTTCTGTTTGATTGCATATATCACCCCCCCCTCTTTTATTTGGTTCACATAACTGCAATACCATAAAAGTAAAATTGTGTTAAAGTTTACTTAACTTGTGCTGATATAAAGCACTTGTATCTTTACCAATTTTGATATCACTTTGCTGCAGTATACGGTCTTTTAATGTTCTGTTCGTTTTACTTACATAAAATGAAGTACAAGATCCACATTTGGCAAGCTATATCACATTTAGCTTAAAGTTTATGTTGGTATCTCACCCCTGTATTCAGGTGTATAAACATGTTACTTTTAGATATTTCTTTGCAAGCCTTACATCACCAACAACAATAAGCAGTAGCAAGGAGGCTAAGCCAACAGGTACAGCCAAAACACCTGTGAATGAATTACCAACTGAAAAGGAAAAGAGACAAGGAGAGGTTATTGAACTATCAGGTGCTTCACAAGTGGTAAAGAGGAAAAATACGCTTGTTAAAGCAGAAGTACATGCTCCAGATTACAATTCATTAGGTGCTAAACCTAAGGAAACAATAATGTCTGATTTGTTTTTTTTCCATGCTTCCACTACCCATAAAAGAAAGAATAAAACATAACAGGCAGAGATCCCTCAGCAGAGGGCACAGGAGGAGAAAGATGTCAACTTAGAACATAACCAGAAGCAATTGGTATATAACTTATCGAATTATGTCCTGAATGAAGATGTAATCAGACTGCTGAATAAAGGACTGTCATTTGTTCCTACAGCACCTTCTAAATTGAGCGATATTGCATTCAATCTTAGACTGTTTGCTAGAAATGCACTACTTAAACTTTTGTACAAGGAAGATAGTCATGGCACATCTAATATTCTGAGAAAATCCAGTTCATTCATACCTCCAGCACACCCTGTTATGGTTGTATTCTTGAACGTATGTGAAAGAGAACTTTTTGAATATATGAACTCACGACATTCACAGAATTTTTATAATCGGACGAAGGAAGTGAGACAGAAAAGCCCTCCATGAATTAATGGCCAATAAGGAAATCATTGTCAGACCAGCAGACAAGGGAGGTGCAGTTGTTATTCTCAATTAAGAATAGTATATATCAAGAATGGAAGAGATGCTTTGCTCAGTTTCTACTTATGAAGTGATAACAGAAGCCATGGTAAATGATATGAAAAAACATATAAAGAATATTTTGGAAGACCTTTATCCTACACTGAAAGTGTGATAAGAGACCTTGGGACACAGGTGGATAGTAGTCTCTCCTTTGATAATAACGCTGCCACAGTAGTCAGGAAATCCTTCTATGTGGCATACCTCATCACAAAGGGGCTCTCCTCCAGAAAAAGAGAGGTCATCGCTCCTCTCTACTAATCCCTTATTAGACCCAACATAGAGCACAAAGCCCCATTTGGCATGTACCTCACAAGACATCTGCAACAGCTGGAAAGGCCACAGAAATACCTCACTAAGAGGATTACCGGCCTCAAATAGATGCCATATGCCAACCATCTAAAAAGCTTCAGCTCTAATCTGTCGCATATCGCCCACTCTGAGGTGACCTCTGCTTAACGTACAAAGCCATGTCTAACCCAGACCTGATGGATATGTTACACTTAAACAAATCCCATTCTCTCTGAGCCACAAACTCCAGGGACCTAAACCTTGTCACCACAATAAAAAGAACATGCTGGAGAGATAGATTTCTGTTTCAGAGACTTCCCCTGCTCTGGAATAGGCTGCCCATTCATGTCAAGCAAAGCTCCTTATTAGCCCTGTTCAAGAGAAATCTTGACAGTTGAATGGGTAATAGCAAATTCACCCTGGAAATCACTGCTGTGGCTTTGCTCGACAGGGGCACAGGAAAATAATTTTTTTGGGTGGCAAAAGCCAGGGAACTCATTTGGCTAGGCTTGTATAGGCCCTAGGGCCGATAGCCTAGTACTTACCTATGAACCTATGCAATTCATCACCAACGAGTTACATCAGTGCCTTCTAGTTGAACATCCAGTGATCCCTGTCATTAATGGACTACCGAAGACGCATAAGGATCAACACAACCCTGCACTAAGGCCGGGTTTGAATGGATATCTTCCCTTAAAACCCATTTTGAGAAAACGTAAGTTCAGACACTGAAATGGTTAATTTATGACAAGCAAGAGCTTTGACAAAGAAGATATTATTTTAAAGTAGTCAAACATACTTTGTTCATTGATCCGATGAAGGAATTGTCCGAAAGCACTTATCTTTTATGTTTTATAATTAAATTAAATTTGTGACTAGTTTGAACCAAGGTGGACTTTTATCCTTTGTTTGCTGGATTTTCTCTATTTATTATATTGACAGCATGGGTTACATTCTTGCAAGTGTGTTTTGTGGCATATATGTGTCATGAAAACCTCTCATCTAGCCTGGATTGCTTGTAATTTAAACTACAGGTGTAACAGTGTCCCTCTTTAACACCTCCAAAAAGTGGTCATTTTTGAGGAAGGTGTACTTTATTCCACTTACAGATTACTGACAAATCATTACAGTTGTACTAGTATGTTCATGCAGAACATGTATAATAACTCACAATCACATATTTAATGTCAATGTCACAGATTAATGGTGGCATTATTCTGATATTGTCTATGATTGCTCATCTACTGTTGCCCATGAGCCTGTTGCTATGTGTCTAGATTGACTTGTCCTTGCTAAGTGTCCTCTCCAGTGATCATGTTAGGGTGTTAAAATCACAACCAATCATCTCCATTTCTATGTAACCTTGTGTGATAGTCACATAATATACAATAACTGTATGATGACATGAATATAACTACACAGGGGAGGTGTAAATAGCAGTACGCACTCTATTATGTAAATATGTGATTACTGTTCATGCTACTACTGTCTTGTCTTTGGGGTGTTTGCGGTGTACGTACATTGACATGCCCTTATCTGGTGTACATTACCATGGTTTACTTGTCATCTTCCCCTTTCTTCATTACTACCATTCATGTCTGTGGCCCTTTTCAATACACACACTTCTCTACACTGGTGTTTTATAATACAGTCTAAATACCGTTGATGATCACCACAAAACCTTTATTTCAGTATGCCAAAAACATGTTGTGCCATACATCGCACTGAGTACACTTTTCTATAATGTGTTAGTACTGCAGTCATTGCCTTAATTTTAGCCTTGGTGGTCATTGTGGTTGTCCATGCAATCTCGTAAAATACGTTTGCCTGTAGGTAAACTTGTCTGCATGTCTAAATGTGTTCATGCTGTTTTACATGGTTTCCTGGCTGACAACACTGTTGCTGGCCAAAAAAAACCTTGCTTGTATCCATGTAAGCATGAAGTACAGCATGCATATGTGATTAGCACTGCTGGCTATCACACAAACACGTAAACTTTGTGTAGGCTTCTGCAGAATATTCTTCTTAGGTCTGAAATTAAAATAAGGTTATATATTTATGTTTTTGATGTATTTTTTATTTTAGTTTGATGAGAACTGAAATGTATGGATTTGATTTCAGCTATTTTATAAATGTTGCCCACTTTCAATTTACAAAGGTCATTCTGGCTTGAATTTTACTTCAGCCTAAGCGACAGTATCTTTCTATTGTTTCTATCTTTTTATTGTTTCAGAAATTATGTTTTTCAGGAAAAGATCCCCTAGTAAACCCTGCAGTCATTTTATAGTACACAAAAAAATCCTAATATATTTTATGCATATTAGCAGAATATCTAATCTCTACATGCATGTCAGAACACAAAGAATGTGTATTTTGCTATAATATGGAACAATGGAAATTGTCACCTTTCTTAGAAATGAGCATGTTAAGTTGTCTATCTCGCCTTCATTCTTGCTGGATGGGTTCGGAGCCGACCTCGGCTCCGACTCGGCCACTCTAAAGCTCGAGAGTTGGTTCCACCGGCTCGAGGCTCCCCTTATATCCCACAATGCTAGGCGAGAGTTACCTCAGATCTCGTTTGCCGCTAAGCTATCGAGGTTGGTTTTCTACCGGTTCTTGGTAAGTGACTTTTTCTTGTGTAATTTAGTCTATCAAAACCCCTTTAATTTTAATATTTTTTCTTATTTCCCTTAGTTTAGAGAATTTTTATCCCCTTCTAAAAATTCCCGTTTTTCCCTCAAGAACTTTAGGTTCTTCCCTTGGGCCTACAGGCCTTTTCTCTTCCCTAGTGGAGTGTGTGTATTATTTTAAAATCCTAGTTAGTGGTTTTATTATAATTTAACTTGACAGGGTGTAATTAGTGTGTTTGTGTGTGTGTTTGTTTACACCTGTTTAAAATGTCTAAGGAAGCAAAGGTCTCAGGATTCAAGAAGTGTGATGCGTGCTGTCAGAAAATGTCTCTGACAGACGCTCACACTTCTTGTGTCTACTGTCTGGGACCTTTGCACCTGCAGGACTCCTGTGCTGTGTGCCATGGCTTCAGCCCCAGGGTCCTGCAGGAAAGAAAAATAAATTGATATTAAGAGGCTTACTCAAGCCAGAGGATTCCCTATCTGTTTCAACAGGGAAGCCCTCTAAGGCATCTAGGTCTTGGCTCCGACAACTGAGCCGAGACCTAAGGTTCTCAACCTCTGCCTTCATCGGCTCCGGCTGGAGCCGATAAGTCTCAGTCCACAGTTTCTGTGGCTCCCTCGCCGGAGCCAAGGTAGTAGAAGTTCCCGTGTCGGGTCCGTCCAGTCCTTCGGAGCCGTCAACTAGGAAGTGGTCCAGGTCACCATCTCTTGGCTCCGTTCATTCGGCTCCACGATCTCCCCTGCTGTCTGAACGGGCCAAAGATCTCACTCCTCTAGGTCATCGAGGCTGGCGGATCATGACCTTCAGAGGGTAGTGAGTCGACTTCTTAAGTCCGAGGCACTGGCCCAGATGCTTCAGAGCCCGACTCATCAGTCGATGCCTGCCCGGTCCATCAACATATTCCTCCTTCGACTCTCTTGAGCTCGGGCCGGTCGTGTCGGAACCGAGACTGTGATAGCGTCGAGCCGATACAATTGTCTTCGGCTCCGTCGGCTCCGTTTTCTTCCTTGGAAGAATCTCGGTGCCGGACTTCCCTCGTCGGCTCGAGGGGGAGTGGCATCGGACCCTTGTCCGACCCCTCTCCCTCTCGGTGCCCGGCGCTGGTGAGTTCGGCTCCGACATCGCCTCGAGCCATCACTGTCGGTGCCGAGGGGGTTCTTAGCTTCGGGCGGGGACCTCTGGCTCTGCCTGACAGGGTGCATTCGAGGTCATGCGGAGTGTGTTAGAGCCTGGCTCTACTCCACAGTCGGCTCCGTCCGCCCCTCCCTCTACAGTGCCTCAGGTTAGGTCGACTCACTCCCTCATCCCGGACTGCAGAGAGCCAGCTCCTCAGGAACCCCCTGTGGGGATTTCATCCTCTTCCGAGGCCTCTCCTGATTTGGCAGAAGAGCCCCCTCGGAAGAGGAAGTGTAAGAGGAAACACATTGACTCACCTGAGTCCATCACGTCAGACACAGATTTGGATGATTCTGAGGGTTCCCCCCGTTCCCCTTCTGAAGATGTCTCATTTGCAGACATTCTGGAGATCCTGAAACAGAGGGGAAATTGGCCATCCCTCATCCCTTCGGAGGACGAATCTGTGTATCTTGAGGCGTTTGGCTCTCGTCCTTCCACCTCCTTGGTGTCCCCCTTTGACCCCCTCATGCAGGTGGTTGCTAAGAAGGCATGGACGGCTCCTGATTCAGTGGACCCCACTCCCAGGAGACCCTCCAAGTTCATAACGGCTCCAGCAGACAAACAGTTCTTAACAAAAGGAGTTTCTGTGGATGCTATGGTGGTAGCTGCTGCCACTAAGAAGGAGCTAGCTGATCCTTCAGTACCTGTCCATCCACCTAACAAGGAATCTAGGTCCATGGACAGGTACGGGAAGCGGATGTTCTCGTCAGCGACATTTACCATCGTTCGCTGAACTACCTGTGCCATTTTACTCGTCTTCAAAGGGACTTGATCAAGGAAGTGAGTGAAATGTTGAAGGACCCTACAGCTGCGGGTTTCCAAGATAAGATGAACACGCAGCTGGCTACCCTTAACTCCATAACCAACTCCTCCATGCGCCTTCTTTCTTACGCGGCTGATGGAGCGAGCAGAGCCGCAGGGACAGGTGTGGCCTTACGTAGGCATGCCTGGATGCGGCTATGCAATTTTGTGGACCCCTTCAAGACGTCTTTCACTAACTCCCCGTTTGATGGATCATCCCTCTTTGGTCCTCAAGTGAAAGAAACCTTGACTAGGTGCGAAACTGATGGCAAGACCCTTTCTGCCGTCGGAGTCCATTTTTCTACTCCTTCTAGGCCTTACCCCAAAGGCCAGAAAGGTGGAAAGATGTGGTTCCGTAAACAATCTCAAGGGACTTCGCCTGACGCACAGAGTCGTTTCCCTGCCAGAGGCAGAGGCGGGAATAACAATGGTAGACGTCGCCCTAGGGGCAGGGGGTCCGCAGAACCAGGGCAATCGGGAAGCCTTCCCTGACAAGCCCTTTCAGCATCCCTGAGGTGTTGCCCGACTGCCCATCTTCGGAGGCAGTCGGGGGAAGATTGTCACTGTACCCAGAAGCCTGGCTATCCCTGACTCAAGACAAATGGGTACAGTCCATCATTTCGAAGGCTATTCTATCCCTTTCTTCGCATTCCAAATCAGTCAAAAATCCCTTCCAGATGTTCCACCCGCTCAAAGGGATCTAGCGGTTTTGGAGAATTCAAAACTGCTTAGAAAGAGAGCAATTCAGCCAGTGCCAGCAGACCGGCAAGGATCCGGAATCTACTCAAGGTTCTTTGTAGTTCCAAAGAAAACAGGGGACTGGAGACCAATTTTGGATCTCAGTGTCTTGAACAGATCAGTCAAGAAAACAAGATTTCGGATGGTCACGCTGCAATCCATCCTTCCCCTTTTGGGCAAAGGAAACTGGATGTGCTCTATAGACCTTCAGGATGCGTACTATCACATAAAAATGAACAGACGCTCCAGAAGATTCCTCCGCTTCAGGCTGGGAACCAGTCATTTTCAGTTCAGGGCCCTGCCCTTTGGTCTCACCACTGCCCCGGTGTTTACCAAATGCATGGCAGTGGTAGCTTCTCACCTGAGACGACAAGGATTCCAGGTGTTTCCATATTTGGACGACTGGCTCCTCACAGCTCCCACCAAGCATCTCCTTCTGATGGCCAGAGATTACACTTTTCGCGTTTGTCAAAAGCTGGGTATTTCAATAAATTGCGAAAAGTCTGTTTTGTCGCCTTGTCGTACTATTACCTACATAGGCGCAAATCTAGATACAGTAAACATGTCTGCGAGACTAACACATCAGAGAATAACAGACATTCACAAACTGGTATCACTCCTTTTCAACAACAACAGAATCAAAGCCAGGTTAGTTCTGAAAGTGTTGGGAATTATGGCAGCGCCATACCTCTGCTTCCATTAGCCAGATTCCACATGCGGATCCTTCAATGGATGCTCTTTACTCAATGGTCATACCAGCAACTTCCAATGTCTCACACCATTATGATCACGCAAGCGTGCAAAAATCATCTCATGTGGTGGATGTTTTCCCCTCAGCTCTTGTTGGGAAGACCCTTTGTTCCACCTCCTCCGGTTGCTACTCTGACAACGGATGCCTCCCTGATCGGGTGGGGGGGGGCATTATCAGGGCAGGACGGTCCAGGGCACATGGCAACCAAACGAATGCCACTTGCACATAAATGTTCTGGAGATGAGAGCAGTGCTTTTAGCGTTGCAAGCCCTTCAAGACTCTCTTCCCTTGGGAACGATTGCAATCCAAACAGACAATATGTCTGTAGTGTGGTACATCAACAAACAAGGCGGAACCAGGTCATACCCCTGTGTCGAGAAGCACTCAGACTGTGGCAATGGGCGATTTCTTCTCAGCGGTTTCTGATAGCAACGCACATCCCGGGAAGTCCAATCAAATTGCGGACAAGTTGAGCAGAGCTATACTCATGCCTCACGAGTGGTCTCTGAAAGACTCTGTAGTGAGAGAAATTTTTCTCAAGTGGGGTCAGCCTTGCTGCAATCTTTTTGCTACTCCCCAAAACAGCAAGTGCAGAGAATATTTCACTCTATTCCCTTTACCAGGCCAACCCAGCAGAGACGCTCTAGTCCAAGTTTGGCCCGGGACTTCTGTATGCATTTCCTCCCTTCCCACTAATCTCTCAAGTGATACAGAAAGCTATCGCTCAGAAGGCCTCATTGATCCTCATTGCTCCTTACTGGCCTCGACAAGTGTGGTTCCCCTTTCTACATCGTTTTCTTTTGGGCGACCGTGGAATCTGGACCTAGTTCCAGATCTTTTGATCCATCAGTCGGGTCAGTTTCATCGCTCCCTCCCTCTCTGAACCTCACTGCTTGGTTCCTCCAGTTCCAACCTTAGCCAGGCTTCCTCAATTATCTCACTCTGTTAGAGATATTTTGATAGCTTCCCATAAATCTTCCACCCGGAAGATTTATTTGAGTAAGTGGAAACGCTTCACATATTGGGCTCAAGGAAAGGACATAGATCCTTTCACTGCTTCCATCCAATTAGTCCTTGATTTTCTAGCTGAACTCTTCCATGCAGGTTCATCTCCTCTACACTTAAAGTTCAATTGGCAGCTATTTCTAACTTTCATGTGGGTATTTCTGAATCTGCCTTAATGTCCCACAAGCTTTGCAAAGCCTTTTTGAAAGGAGTTTTTCTTCTCAGACCTCCTATAAGAAATCCTCCTTCTCCTTGGGACCTAAATTTAGTTCTTGCTTCTTTGATTCTCCCCTTTCGAACCTGCAGTCTCCTGTTCTTTAAAATTATTATCATGGAAGACTCTTTTTCTGGTAGCTATTACATCAGCTAGAAGAGTTTCAGAGCTTCAAGCACTCAGCTGTCGTCCTTATCTTTTGTTTCATAAGGACAGAGTATCTTCTGAACTAACCCGTCCTTTTTGCCTAAGGTGGTCTCGACGTCAAATCTAAATCAAAGCATTGATCTACCTGTCTTTTTCCAGAATACTCCAATAGGTCTGAACAAAATTACACTGCCTGGATGTTCACCGTCAATTGAGGTACTACTTGGATAGAACAAAACAGTTCAGAAAATCTGATCAGCTGTTTGTCTCCTATGAGGAAAGCAGAAAGGGACTTTCAGTTTCAAAGGTATCATTATCCAGATGGCTAACATCTTTGATTTCCCTTGTATATGAAATTAGACATCAAAAGCTGCCTGATAAACCTAAGGCCCATTCCACCAGAGCTTTGGCTACTTCTTTAGCCTTCCAAGACAGACTGCCTATTGACACCATTTGTGCAGCGGCTACTTGGGCTACTCCTCACACTTTCATTTCTCATTATAAGTTGGATTTAGCTTCTAGGCATAGAGCTAACTTTGGTTCCACTGTTCTCAGGAGTCTGTTCTGTTAGGCCACCCGGGACAAGGTGCTAGGGACGCGGTCCCATCCAGCAAGAATGAAGGCGAGATAGACAACTTAACATATAGAAGTTATGTTCTTACCATAACGTTCCATGTTAGTTGTCTTCTCGCCTTCTTCTTGCGTCCCACCCTCCTTCCCCCTGGCCTGGACAGACCTAGAGGAGTTGTGATTGTGACCTCTCTTTCTACCACCTCTTTCTTAGACATATGCTATTATGCATATTTCCTGGTTCAGGATGTAGGTCACCCTTCTTTCTTCCTGTTGTTAGAGGTGGACTCTGTTTTACAGTTATACTGTTACTATTATAAGCTGGGTTAGCTTACAAACGAGATCTGAGGTAACTCTCGCCTAGCATTGTGGGATATAAGGGGAGCCTCGAGCCGGTGGAACCAACTCTCGAGCTTTAGAGTGGCGAGTCGGGCGAGGTCGGCTCCGAACCCATCCAGCAAGAAGAAGGCGAGAAGAAGACAACTAACATGGAACGTTATGGTAAGAACATAACTTCTATATTGTTTTGATTCTGCTTTTATAAGAGCACATCAGTGATATGATTTAGTACATGCTTTCTTCAACCTAAAAAAAATATTAAATAAGACTATTGGAGGTACATAGAGATAAATTACCAGATCTGATGTTGCTAATCTTCTTTCCATTCATCACTGATGGGTTGTCAGTTATGTCCTCGGAACCTAGACGGCCTAATACCAAGCTTGTACCAGCCAAAAAACTCTCGAGCTAAGCTTTTACCCATAGTGCCCTTCTCCCTGTTACCTCCAATCTCATTTGCCACGTAGCCGTAAAGCTGCGTCCAAGCCAAGCTCTCAGCTAAGTGTAAAATTTTTGATATTTTCCTGGATATTGTTTCTACCTTTTATTCCTTGTTGGTATTTTTGGTATTTCTTTACCTTTGAATCTATCTATATACCTATTTACCCTACTGTTTCTACCTTTTTGGTAATTTTCAGTACTATTGGTAGTATGGCCTTTCTCCCTACCCTCGTGGTATTTCTCCTGCTACTTCTTTCACCCTATATCATATATCTATATATATGGAAACACTTCACATAATCGAATAACTGAAATCTCAAATTTCATATGGTCGAGACCATATGATCGAGATTTCAGTAAATCGAATATGTGTAGTGTTCAAAAATAAGAGTTTAATTACCTTAATATGTTACGTGCACACAGAGGCAAGTATTGTTGTACGCTCTGTGTGTACGTAATGTTTTATTTGTTTTGCTTTGTTGACAGGAAATGAGAAATCTCCCATTTTGCGCTTCCGCATACAGTGCAAGACGGAAGATTTCCCATCTCTCCACTGTAGCGCGATCTTGGAGTTGATATATTTAAGTAGGGGGGGTGTGGGGGGCACAGCCCCCCCCACATGGAGGGTGCAGGGGGGCGAAGCCCCCCTGCAAAAGCGAGGTTTGTGGGGGGGGGTTTATTTGTTGGTTTCGCTTCAGTAGTTCGAGTTTATGAAACTCGATCTTTTGGTTTCGGTTATTTGCAGTTTGATATTTTGGTAATTCAAGCTTCTGAAGTGAATCCATATAGATATAAATATAGGAAAACTCTTTGCCTTATTTCCTTTCGTTTCCTTCTAACTTGTTTTGTGTGTAAATGTATTTTTTTCATGATGTCTAATAAAAAAGACACATCAGGGTTTAAGCATTGTACTTCTTGTAAAGGAAAACTGCCTAACAGCAATTCCCATGATGACTGTGTTTATTGTCTGGAGGTGCTCCATCTTTCGGTGCAACCCCCTTGTGAGATTTGCCAAAGTTTTAGTCAGTGCACTTTGAATGAGTGCAAAAACAAACTGATTATGAAGGGCCTCTTTAAGATGCCCTTTTCAGAGGCCCTTTCTATGATGGAGGGCTCATCCCCTCCTACAAAAGAAAAGACCCTACTCTGTCCCCTCTTCACCCTCGGGTGACCAGGGCAAGTCTGTAAAGTCTAAAGTTCCGAAATTGTCTTTGGAGCATAAGTCCGCCTCATTGGCACCGACCTCTTCCGCTCCGACTACAACTGTTGGCGCCTGTTTCGGCTCCAATACTGTTTATGGCACTGACTACTGATTTTCCAAAGGTTACTCCAGCTTCAGCAATGAGTGCCGCTTTGGCTCAGTGCACAGCTTTGATGCCTACCTCTGGGATTCCATTTACTACTGAACCTTTTGTGTCAGCTCTGAGTGTCCCTCCGGCTCTGAGTCCTTTCATGGTTTCAATAATGACAATTTTGAGTCCACTGGTTCCCTGTCTCCAAACTTGAGACATTGGTGCCAATAGACTCCACACCATGGACCTGATACTCTCCATCAACAGATCCTTTTGTAGGGCAAGTATATAGTCCGTTCTTAAAATGACCTGACTCCCTGTCAGGAGTGTCCACTAGATCCACCAGGAGCCTTTCCGAGTTTGACATTGTGCGTCTTGTGGATGAGCTGTTGACATTCAGGGGGACACCTACTCTGTCTAGGACCCATCCACCTGCAGGACCTGGGTTGGTTTCTCCACAGACTCCATCCTACTCTCCTCCTTTGACCATACTGGTTCCAAACTCTTCAGCTCTGATGTCCTATTCGTAACCCCCCGTCTCGGCACTTGTAGTGGACCTCACTGGGGCTCTGGGACTGTCCCTTTGGCCTTCGGTCCCTTCAGAACCGAGCCTTCCTGAATTCCGTGATTGGGCTGCAACTCGGGGTACGGTTTCAAGTGTGTCTATGGTTCTATCCACGTTACCGAGAGCTCTGTCTGCACTGATCCTGGTTGAGGCTCCACCCTTGGGAGTGGGTTCGGTGGAGTGGGGTGTGACCCCAGTTCCGAGGTTGTTCCTCTCAGTTCCAGGCTCCCATCCGTCATTGGGTGGACCTGCTTTCCGAGCTATGGAGAGGGCACTTGCTTCTGGAAGCATTCCACTGATGTCAGAACCCTAGACCTTTTTTTCCCTTGAGCTACAGCTGACACAAGCCACCACCCTGGAACACCGGGCAGGAAAGTCGCAGGAGACCCCATTACAGGGCACCCCCTATTCTCAGTCCTCCTCAAAGGCCCCCACTAAGGAACCACCATGGAAGAGATCATGCAAGAGGAAGCACTTAGACTCCCCTGAAGAATCTCTGACAGAGGATACAGATTTCGATGATGAGGAAGGGTCCCCATGGTCACCCCATGATGATATCTCCTTTGGGGACATCCTTGAAATGTTGAAACAGAGGGGTGATTTGAAGCCCACTAACCCTTCTTCCAAGAAGTCTGTGTTTCTGCAGGCTTTTCTTGCCCGACCATCTGCCTCCTGGGTGACCCTGCCTGCAGACAAGCTGGTACAACTCGTGGTGCAGCTTGCCTGGAAGAACCCTGATTCTGTTAAGTCGATCCCTTGGAGACCTGATAAGATACTATTTCCCCCTAAAGAAAACCCAGAGGTTCCAGTTGATGCTATGGTGGTGGCGGTGGCCACAAGAACAGGATCTTGCCGAAGAGGGTCATACTTTTCATCCACCCAACAGGAAGTCCCGGGTGGTGGACAGATTAGAGAAGTGGGTTTTTGCTTCATCGACTTTTACCATATGATCTCTGACTTACTTGGCACATTTTATGAGGCTCCAAAGAGACTTGGTTTCCATTCTCTCTGGAACGCTCGCAGGACAGATGTCTGATGGGGTAAGAGACAAAGTTTCCTCACAGCTTGCAACCCTGGAATCAATCTCCAATTCATCCATGAGGTTGCTCTCATATGCAACTGAAGGGGCGGCTACAGCAGCGGGTTCAGGCATAGTTATGAGACGCCATGCCTGGATGCACCTCTGTGATTTCTTGGACCCTTTCAAGTCTTCCTTCCTGAATGCTCCAATCGAAGCTTCTTCCCTTTTTGGCCCCAAGGTGAAAGACACCCTGGCCAGGTGTGAGAAGGATGGTAAGACCCTGTCTGCCATAGGTCTACACTTTTCCAATCCACAATGTTCCTTTTCCAGGATCCAGAGGAGCGGGAAAACGTGGCACAAAAAATCTCAGGGTCCTTTTCATGCCACACATGGTGCTGATACCCCAAGGGGCAGAGGAGGTAACAATTCTGGAAGGCACCCCTACCAAGGCAGAGGGGGGGCCACGTAATCAGGAACCCAAGGATTCTTTCTCTGGGTGGCCTTACCAGTGCTCCTGAAGAGCGGCTTGATTGCTTTCCCCTGGAAGCAGTCTGGGGACATTTCTCTCTGCACCCCCCTACCCAACTATCAATAACTTGCTACCATTGGGTGCAGAAAATTATAACCAGAGGCTACACCATTCCCCTCATCACTTATACAAAGCTTCCAACAAAACTTCCCGATGTTCCACCCAGTCAAAGGGAAGAAGCAGCTGCAGAAATAAACAAGCTGTGTCAAAAAAAAGTCATCCAAATAGTTCCACCAGACCAATGCGGATTCGGATTCTACTCAAGAATTTCATTTGAACAAGTCCATTGCCCAAATTAAATTCCAGATGGTCACAGTTCAGTCCATTCTCCCTTTTCTAAGGGAAGGCGATTCAATGTGCTTGATAGATCTCCGGGACGCGTATTACCATATCAAAATGGACAAACGGTCCAGGAGTCTACTCCTCTTCTGGCTAGGGGCTATTCATTACCAGTTTTGTGTCCTGCCGTTCAGACTCTCTACAGCCCCCAGAGTGTTCACAAAGTGCATGGCAGTGGTCACAGCTCACTTGAAACTCCAAGGATTCTGGGTGTTTCCGTATTTGGGTGATTGGCTGCTTACCAGCCCCACCAACCATCTTCTGGCAGCAGCCCTGCAGTACACTCTTTCCCAGGTGAGACTTTTGGGAATAATGATAAACTGGGAGAAATCCAACCTTGCTCCAACCCAGTCCATAGAGTTCATTGGAGCAGCCTTCAATACCAGTTCTAGTCTGGTGTCTCTCCCAATTCACAGACTTCAGAGATTGAGGCTCCAGCTCCAGGTGATACTCTGTCAAAACAAAGCCTCAGCAAGGGAGGTTCTTCATCTTTTAGGATCCATGGCAGCTGCCATACCGATAGTGCCTCTTGCGAAACTACACATGCAAATACTTCACTGGCTTCTGCTACCTCAGTGATTTCCAAATCACCACCCTCTATGCTTTTAGATTCAGATAACCAATTGTTGCAAACAGGAACTTCTTTGGTAGAAGAGGCCAGAGACAGAACTTTGTAGCTGCCCATTCCATCCCCCCAACCCAAGGCCATTGCAACCACGGATGCTTCCCTGATAGGGTGGGGGGCCATTTTCAGGGAAAGACAGTCCAAGGCACACGGTCCACTATGGTGGTCAACCTGCATATCAACATTCTAGAACTGAGAGTGGTGCTGTGCAGGCATTCCAATCTGTTCTTCCTTCTGGGACAATCGCAATTCAATCAGACAACATGTCAGTAGTCTGATATATCAACAAGCAAGGAACCAAGTCCTACCCCCTATGTCGAGAGGCTATGAGAATTTGGCAGTGGGTGATAGCTTCCAACTGCTTTCTGATAGCAATGCATATCCCAGGAAACTCCATCGTGATTGCAGACAAGTTGAGCAGATGTATTTTCCTGCCTCACGAGTGGTCCTTCAATCCCAACATAGCGGCGAAGATTTTCAGCCATAAGAGCCAGCCTTGCTGTGACCTATTCACCTCCCCATCAAACAACAAATGTAGCAGCTATTTTGCCCTATTTCCCCCACAATGGGAGTCCCTGAGGGATGCTCTGATTCATGATTAACCCACGGAACTGCTATATGCCTATCCCCCCATTCCTCTGATTCCCCAGTTCATAAAGAAAGCTATTCAGTTCAAATGCAAAGAGATCCTCATAGCCCCTTTTTGGCCTTGACATGTTTGGTTCTCCTTCCTTCAGCTTCATCTATTATGTCGACCGTGGATTCTGGACCTTTTTCCAGACCTGATTTCTCACCTCCAAAGGTTGAGTCACCCGAACCTATCCAGTCTCAAGCTAACAGGTTGGTTTCTCCACTTCCGTTAATCGCCAGACAGGATAACCTTCCCTCACCTGTACGTGACATTATCCTGGCCTCACACAAACCATCCACCAGAAGACTATATGTAAACAAATGGAAGAGATTCTCTATTTGGTCTAAGAAAAGAAGGCTAGACCCGTACTCAGCTCCAGTTACAGCAGTTTTACAATATCTGTCAACATTTTTCGAGGATGGAGCTGCAGCTTCTACCATACGAGTACATCTAGCGGCTATTTCTAACTTTCATGATGGGTTTTATAATTCTCCCCTCATTTCTCTTTGGTTATACAAAACCTTTCTAAAAGGGATCTCACACATTAGGCCTCCAATCAGATAACCTATAGAGCCATAGAACCTCACATTAGCTCTTCAGTCTTTAACTCAACCTCCTTTTGAGACTGCAGCAAAGTGTGACCTCAAATTTTTATCTTGGAAGTCCCTTTTCCTGGTACCTATCACGTCGGCCAGATGAATTTCAGAGCTTCATGCATTATGCATTAAAAGGCCCTATTTAATCTTCCACAAGGACAGAGTATCACTCCGGACGAACCCCTCCTTTTTCCCCAAAGTTATTTCAGATTTTTCCATCAACCAAACCATTGACTTGCCAGTAATTTTCCCAGATTTTACTAATAAAGGCTGATACTGTCTACGCTGTTTGGATGTGCATAGACAATTGAGGTTTTATCTAGGCAGAACTAAACCAGTACGTAAAACTGACCAACTTTTCATTTCTTTCTCTGGACCTAGAATAGGAAATTCTGTCTCCAAGGTGACTTTATCTAAATGGCTTAGTGACTGCATACACTACAGCTTTTCACTTGCAAAAAAGCCTATACTACAGAATGTTAAAGCTCACTCTACCAGATCTATGGCAACTTCTGTAGCCTTCCATTCAAGAGCATCTATGGATGATATTTGTGCAGCAGCCACATGGGCTACTCCCCACACTTTTATTAATCATTACAAATTGGATGTGGTCTCCAAAGGGAGAGCTGCCTTTGGCTCAGTGGTGCTCAGGAACGTTCTTCCATAAGGGCTGCCCAAGGAACACAGGGTAGTTGGGGATTCTGTCCCATCAGTGATGAATGGAAAAAAGATTAACAACATCAGATAAAGAAGTTATGTCTTACCATAACATTCCATCTGTGTTGTTGATCTTCTTTCATTCATCACTTACCACCCTCCTTCCCCCTCCAAAGGCTCCTAGGGGATACTTTGGGTCTAAGTGGTGAGTCAGGGCATTTGTGCAGAAATGGCCTCTGCTTCACTAATACTTGGCAAACTCGATCTGAGGTAACAGGGAGAAGGGCACTATGGGTAAAAGCTTAGCTTGAGAGTTTTTGGCTGGCACGAGCTTGGTATTAGGCTGACTCGGTTCTGAGGAAGGAACTGTCAACCCATCAATGATGAATGAAAGAAGATCAACAACACATCTGGAACATTATGGTAAGACATAACATTTTTAAAAACAACAAGCAACCAGTAAATTATGTATAACCACAAAGAGATGAAAAGTCTGATTTTAAACCTCATTCCAGCTTTGCTGAATGAGTACCACATTGAGATACTTTCTAAAGGTCTTACTTTTGTACCATCTATAAGGACTAATTTATGGAACACATAAACAGAACATTAATTGTAGGCACACAAGTTAAACTTGCAATATGTTTTAAGTAAGGTAGTCATGACTGATTTAGTAATTGTAATGTTGTAAAAATATAGTTCACTTAACCTGATGTTTAAGCAGGATGTTTAAATTATTATTAGCTAACACATTGAAGTGCAGATACGTGACAAAGACATGCATCTGGAGCATTTCTCCCCGTGCCTCCACTGAAAATTGGCTTTGTTCCAAGTCAGACTTTCCTGGTAAACAAATGTTAAATAAATAAATAAATAAATAAATAATCTGGAGAAATGAGCCTTGAGCCAACTGCAGAATATGACTGAATTACACTTTGTAAAGATTGACAGTGGAAATGAGGTAATCATTATGAACACAGAAAAATATGTTGATAAAATACATGACCTGTTTGCTGCTCCTGAAGATAGTTATTAGAAAATGGTTCTTTTTCAAATATTTAGTACTTATAAGAAAATTTATGGCATCTTTTTAGATTTGTTATAGCAAAGTCATATAACTACATACATATATAATTTGTAGTATTCGCTTATCCTAGAATTGTCACTTTTTTGTCTAAACAGAGTCAGCAAAATTTTCTAAGAAAAAATGGCTATAGTACTGGACAACAAACTAAATCCATTAGCACAGACTGTAACTTCTTATGTATGGGACTTCTGGATTTTTTTTGAGTTATGCCTAGTTTTAGTTATGCTTAGTAACTACAGTATTACAAGTGAGGAATCATTCATATCCACTGTAGATGTTAATTGTTTATATAATCAACATCATGGGGCTTATACAGTATGTTTCACACTATCAAGCTTTGTAAAGTGATATACCTAGTAGTGAAATTAATGTTATTTGTATTTTATTAAACCCAGTACTGTCTAACATTATTTTCTGTTCAGGCATGATTATTTCCTACAGATTAAAGGATGGCTATCAAAGGGCCATTGTTTCTTCCGCCTTTAGTTTTGACTTATTGGGATATGGACATTCTGTCTAAATATACTCATGTCATTTTACAAATTATATATGGATTATTTATTTTTATTTGGAAATGTAATGGACAATGTTCAGAAATATGCTGAATACTCACACATATTTTATTATCACTACTGTTGATGAAAAGTCTACACAGTTAACTATTTTGACATTAACATTACTTTAGTTATCAACACAAGGAAAAGTTCTTCTCCTGTACTTTATAAATCTACATTTGTCAGTAAGTATTTGCAAGCTGGTAGTTGCCACCCCAGGAAGATTAAGTTAAAGGATTAAGTTAAAGGTAGTATGTAGTCACTTTATTAGAATCCTAAGGCTGATTTGCAACAATACAATTTTTGAACAAGAGATTTTTTTGATTGATTTGTTTGCCTTTAGGATGAAATACTTTTAATTGCCAATTAGATTAGCACACAGAAAGATGATTTGTTCCTTCTTCTTTTGTATGATGTATGTCCTTTTTTGAAAGAAGGAAAGATGAAGAAGATTTTGCAATTTTTACATTGACTTTCTTTACAGATAGTTATTGTATTAAGAATGTTATGCTGTGCATTAAGAATGTTATGCTGTGCATTATGCTTACATGGATACAAGCAAGTGTTTGGAAATGAGGACCTTGAAAGATTAGCGAGATTTTCAACAACATTTGTGAATAAAAAGGACCAAATGCAACAGGGAAATGGTAACCACAAGTGAAAAAGGTAGACGCAAGCAAAATCCAACAATTTATTCAAATGGTAAGTGCTTTCATCTGATAGACTCACCAAACTTCATCAGACAATTAAAACAATTTAAAGTGGCTAATATATACCAATGTAAAAAACAGCAGCCAGTCAAAACATTGATAAATCTATGATATATAATGATATAATGATTGAGTTTAAGGCCATGACTTTGGCACCAATTGTTTGTTTGCATAACACCCTCTTGTAAGATGCTGACATTGTTTGGGGATTCAATGACCACTCCCAGTTTGCAGTCGTCAGCAAACTTTGTCAGTAACAGACGTTTAATTTTTGCTTGTACTTCAGAAAAATTGATTCTGAACAGTAGAGGTCCCAGGACTGATCCCTGTGGAACACCACTGGTTACAGGTCTGCTGTTGGAGATGTACTCCCCTATTTCTACTGAGTGGGTTTTATAGGTGAGCCAGTTAGTGACTCACCTAATGATATAAGGGTTGATACCTAGATGGGTGAGTTTGTCAATTATTCCTTAGTGGGGGATAGTGTCAAAAGCCTTGGCCAAGTCCAGGTAGGTTGTGTACACAGTTTTCCCCTCTTCCAGGACTGGTGACTGTCTCGAAGAAGTCCGCCTTCAACAAATACACACTCTTTTAACATACATACACATTTTTCTGTATTTATTCAGGAAAGTTTTTTTAGAAGGTTATTTAAAAAAAGAAAAGTGTGTGTGTGTGTGTGTGTGTGTGTGTGTGTGTGTGTGTGTGTGTGTGTGTGTGTGTATTTTGTTTGTATATAATTAGAAGAACAGTGTTTTGATTCATTGTAATTTAGCTGTTAAATGATGAAATTGTTTCATCATATGATGATCATGTGACTTGTCTTCTGTTCAGTTGGTGTTGTGATGGAGTCTTTTGCATTGAAAGACAAACTTCCTAAACATTCTAATAAAGTGAAAGTAGTATGATGGCAGTGGAGCAAAACAGGTAGTCACAGTAGAAATAAGATCTCCAAATATCCAACAGTCAAATATTCAACAGCCGAATGTCCAGAGTAATCATAAGAATAAGACAAGAACCTTATTTTAAAACGTTTTAATTCAATGATAAGAGCTTTCACTGAGTAGCTTCATCAGATCAGTACACAATGCATATTCTCTCCTTCATTTAAATAGTGCATTCAAATGTTACAAGCACCAATCAGCTATACTATGTAATTAAGACAATTACTATAGTAAATGATATTTAAAGCTATATTAGGAACCAGGAACAACCAAATCACCGAAAGGAAGGAAAGGCACACAGTCGTGGTTGAGATAGCTGAAGACTGTATCATCCATAGTAAATCCGATGTATCGTAATAAATACGAATAAATCCAAGGTCAATGATACGCTCCAAAAATTGTAGTTTATTTAAAACAAACAATACACAACTTGCGTCGACCTAGGTTTCGTCCGTCTCCACGGACTTCTTCAGAACACAAGTTACAACTCAAATCATGCCGCTTAAATATACACACGCAATTGTTTGATTGATCAATTAATAAATCAATTCAACGACTGCTTGAAATTATATATATTTTACCATAATTTTCCTAATTAATGCACCCTTATCTATAATGTAGTATAATATATTAAGTGATGTGCATTGTGGTATGTTATGTGTGTCCTGCAAATACATATGTAATAATATAAGTGTATATGTGAAAAATGTATATAAAATATATGTTGATAAACAACCTATGGCATCATGAGCAAAATATATATTATAATAAATTAATTTCTCCACGTCAAACGTTAAAACCATAGGTTATTAGTGTATATTATACACGTAATATATAAATGAATAAATGAATATACGCATAAATACCAATAACTACTTAAAAAAATGTATCAAAAAATTAATTAATCAATTACTCATATAAAGCTAATGAATCATTTATAATAAATTATATGGGTATGACAATTAAATTAAATAAATACCCATACATATATACAAAAATTAAAAATAAATATATATGTGTATGCATAAACAAATATATATGTATAAAATAATACACCAACTAAAAAAATTCAATCTTTACTATGCAACACTATATATTATATAAATTGAAAATTATATAAATTGTATATGTGTTAAAATGATTAAATTTTTTTTAAAAAATGTATGTATAATGATGCAAAATATATATGCATTAAAACATTTTTTAACTATGTAAATTACACATAATCTAGTCAATATGTAAACATTACAGTGTAATACTACTTCCCTTTTATATTACATAACCTTAAAATGGGTTTTATACTAACATATTCATTTAACCCAGGATACTGATGAGCGTTTAATAAAATCTGCATCCTTAATTCTAATATGTCCAAATTGTATTTAGTAATCTTACCCTGTGGATCATTCATTAAATGCGACACACCAAAAAACTTGAATTGATGATTTGTATGTTGTACTATATGTCTAGTTAATGCATTAGTAAGCTTGATGTTTTTAATGTCTGACAGATGTTCCCTTATTCGATTTCTCAAATGTCTACTAGTTTTACCAACATAAAAAGCATTGCAATGTTGACAAACTGCAATATATATAACATTAATAGTGTAACAGTTGATGTGTTCGTGAATCCTAATGGTATGTTTGTTAACTGTTACAGTTGTACCAGTATTTATCATGTGTGTACAAGTGGAACACCTGCCACATTTAAAGTTTCCAAACTGTTTGTTGGATTGACTGGCTCCACAAAAACTTACACTTTCAAACATTTCCTTAAATGACATGTCCTTTTTATAAATATATGTGATGTTCCCCTTAAAAAAGGTTCCCAGGATGTTATCCAACCTTATTAAATTCCAATTTTTCTTAATAATAGTTTTGATAACATGGGATATGTCATTAAATGTAGTAATATAAAAAGGTATTGTGTTAGAATTATAACGTCCATTAGTATTAATGTTAATCCCACCCATAACCGTACTATGATTGCCATTCAATATGGCTTTGTAAACTCCATTCTGCCTTTTATTTTTCACCTCTTCGGAAATGTTTATACAGAATTCTTCTGGATAACCCCTGTTCACAAATAAAGATATGATAAATCGTATTTCATTTTCAAAGTCCACCTCATCACTGACCATTCTGGCAGCCCTCACCATCTGTCCTTTTACAACCACCTTTTTCTGATGGTCAGGGTGCCAGCTGTCAAAGTGTAAATAAGAATTAGAAAAGGTGGACTTTCTATAAATATTAGACTTTACCACATTTTTAACTTTATCATGTGTTAACTTTATATCCAAATAAGTAATACTTTCCTTGCTTGTTTCATGTGTAAATTTAAGAAACCATACATTGTTGTTCATATATTCCAAAAAAGCATTTAAATCTGATTGTTCCCCATTCCAAATGATGAATAAATCATCCAAAAAACGAACATAAAATTTAATGTGTATATAAAATTGAGTATTAAACAAATAATTTAATTCCCAATAAGTCATTATGAAGTTAGCAAACATGGGGGCACATGCTGCCCCCATGGCCGCTCCACTCACTTGTCGATAGTAAGCACCTTCGAAATACAAAAAATAATTTTTCAGTACAGTTTCCATTAATTTTGTTAAAACATTAATTTTGTTTTGGTCATATAGATTAGTGTAAAACAACTGCTCTTCCAGCCACTCAAGACCCTTATCATGGGGTATGACCGTAAAGAGATTACAAACATCCATTGTAACAAATGTATCCCCCCGAGTTAAATTCAATTGTGCTGATTTTATCCAAAAAATCCCAAGAATCCTTAAGAATATATGGGAAGGTACCTATTCCCATTTTAAGATGGTAATCCAGGTATTGATTGATAAAATGAGTTTTACTGCGCTTACCATCTACTATGGGTCTGAATTGTAGGTTATCCAACCCTTTATGAATTTTTGGGATACCAAAAATTCCACTGATAACAGGATATTCATTTTGTAGAAAATGCCAATCAAATTCATCCAGTTCACCCTGATATAACAAATCATTAAGTAATATATCAATTTTTTTATGAGCTATATTTATTTCATTTCTGCTGACCTCTACGTAAGCGTCTCCCAATAACAGAGCATTCATGTATGAAATATAGTCATGGTTGTCCACAATGGCTACTCCACTACCCTTGTCGGGTTTCATTATTCTAATATTTTTAGTGGACATAATATTTTTAAGTATTGATTGCTCCTTGTCAGTCATATTCTTATAGGAATTAGTATTGTATTTATTGAAAAAATCCCTAATGTCATTCTCGGTGACTTTTTCAAATAGGGCCACTTTTTCATTCATTGGTGGATTGTATGTACTCGGTTTGGATAATTTCCCCTGTTCTGTATTGATGTTAATGTCACAAGGATTATTTTGAAATAGTATTTTTAAATTTAATTTGTGCGTAAAAAGTTTTAAATCCAAAATAGTATTTACCAAATTCCCTTTTCTACATAGTACAAAACTGAAACCCTTGGAAAATAAGTTAACACAATCACTATCAAAAACATTATGAGTGTAGTTATATAACATAAAATCCTTTGGATCATTTACTACAACTATAGGTTTATCAAATAAATAGCAATCATCATTTTTTTTCTGTAAAATTAATAACATTAAATACTTTAACCACGTTGGAATTGTCCAAAGAGCACTGATTCACTTCAGATGTCATAAGTGAATCTTGACCATTTACACTCACAACGGTATCATTAAACATTCCACAAAAATCCTGTCCTTGGCCGTCATAACTGTGTATGGTCAGATCACTTAATAAATCACAACTATCCATGTTCTCCATCCTTGTCATAGAATCATTATCTCTCATAGACATCCGGTGTGAATCAATAACAGATGTAGTTTCAATATCACCGGGTGCTTGAATCCTGCCTGTTATAACTGTACTATAATCATTACAATAAACGCCGAGTTCATTAGAACTGGCTAAGGGACTGTCTTTGAAACTTGACACATTACCAGATGTAACATTCGTGTCTATGTATATGAAGTTGTTACCTGATGATTTTGTAACCTTATTTTAAAATGTTTTAATTCAATGATAAGTGCTTTCGCTGAGTAGCTTCATCAGATCAGTACACAATGCATATTCTCTCCTTCATTTAAATAGTGCATTCAAATGTTACAAGCACCAATCAGCTATACTATGTAATTAAGACAATTACTATAGTAAATGATATTTAAAGCTATATTAACAAATTCATAAGTTAAATAAATATATCTCAGCATTTCATGAAGCTTTCAACAAATACATACATTTATAAAAAGTCAACAAGTGCATACATTTATAAAAAATATATATATATCATAAATATATTAAAAATACATATATTTATGTGCCCATAAATACAAACACATTTAAAATACATTATTTCATTTTCCTACGCTTCTTAAGTAAAGGCTTAATCGTAGCACGTTCATTTAATCCTTTGCCTTATTCTTATGATACATGCATGCTTTGTTTTTGCCTAGGTGAAGAGCACAACATCAGGTTGTGTCAAATGTGTCTTTCCTTTATACCAAAAGCTGTAAGAAATATGCTTACTTCCCTCAAGATCATTCTTGAGGGCAAACACATCAGAGATTTTGTGTGAGCAACCATGCTGTTGAATTTCCCATCCACAGAACCTTTCCCTCAGCCCCAAAATAAAAAGAATTGTGTAAAGAGGTTTCTGATGAATCCTGGACATCTACCTCTTTCCTGCATTCTGAGATTGGTAACTCCACTGAGTCATTTGCACCACTCTCGACCATCATTCAGTTTCTCCAGATCCCTCTTGTGTATCCCCTCAGGAGGCTACTAAAGGCCAGGAACATCATAAATCTCTTCAGTCTGTACATCAAGTAGAACTCAACCAGAAATGGATAACCACAATTTATCTTGTCTTAGGGTGAGGCTGGTACACACCAAGTACTGGTGAGGGAAGATATCAGTAACTTATGCATGGTAGTCTGGCTTATGGATTCCTCTCCAAAAATCATTACTTTCAACACTCCAAAAAAAGTACACACAAAAAAACAAAACACCTGTCTCCTCTTCCTATTCCCTATATTCAAAAGAGTTCATGAGATGATTCTTTTAATTTTGTGCAGGGCTTATTCAAATACATCCAGTTCTTTCAACCTTATTTTCCAACTTCTTTCTCTACCCCTGAAAAAAGAAGTTTCCTTTTTCTCTGAAGAGGAAGCTTTTTCTGTTTCTGATAATCAGAGCTTAGACTGCATCTTTCAGATATCTTCCCCAGCTGTTTGAGTCTGAATCTGAGAATATCCTTTTTCTCTCAGCAGATTCTGAAAATTAGGAAATATCCTTCTGAGACATAAACTCCAAAATAATGGGAATTAAATGTGATCACAGAGTCACCAAAAAGATTTTATGAACTCTATGAATTCCACAAAGTCTGTTGCCATCTCACTAGTCTTGGGTACTTTAGAGGACACCTTTACTACAGCCTCTTTTTTACCTGACTCTCAACCCTCTCCTCCTAAGAAACTAGATAGATAATACATTGCGAAAGGCCCAGAAAAGAATCCTATAGCAGACCCTGCTGTTATTTCCTTGGAATGAGACAGAAATTATAATTCCTTCTCTTTGGGCAATCCTGTCCCAAATGATAAGAATAGTTGTGTCTTTGACAAGTTGGACAAGAACATTCACCATCCACATTGGCTTCTAGGACAATAAATTGCCAAATGCACCAGTCTGAATACCTGTTATTTATATTTCCTAATATGTAATAGCATTTGGCTTCCTTTTCAAACTTAGAGGCAGCAGCTAATCTGTTGGAAATGGTAAATTCTGCTTCCCAATTCATTAAGCACTATTAAGCGTGCTTAAGATGCTGTTGGCGCTGTTTCCAAAGCTGCTATTATTGTAGCTGTTATGCATAGCAATACCTGGGTGAGACTATGAAACTTCCCAGAATATGTGATGGGCATCTTTTAAATGCATTCCTTGATAAAGATTCACTGTTTGGAAATACCTCAGCTAAGGTCCTCAGTAGCTGTAAGAGAGAGACAAATTGATGTGGAGTGTAAACCATTATTTTTGTCTACCATTCCAAAGTACCCAATAAATTATCCTTCCAATCCCATGCTTTTCTTTAAAAACCTATTTAATTCTTGCCAGCAAAAGTACTTCAAAAAGCAGTATAATAATAAAATGGCAAGGTGACAACAATGAAAGGAGATAGATTTCAAGGATATTCCTTTAGAAAGTAAAAAACAATGACCATTTTTGCCTCTCAACTCTTGTCCCCACCCCATCCTTCCCAATACTGCAGGCAATCTACCCCACTGGCCTCCTTCTGGATATCAATAAGCACAGATTCTTAGGACCTAAAAATCATACAAAATAGTTACAGACTTCATTTGGCATCCCCTCCCATTCAAGCTGAGATCCCTCACCCTCCAAGATACTAAATTTGTCCTTTTCCTCAAATTATATCAGATCTATACTTTTAAGGAATCAATGGCCAGTTCCCACTTATCCACAAGGGAAAGACTTCTACTCAAGACTGTTTCTGGCCCCCCAGAAAACAAGATATATGGACCCCCATTTTAAACAATTCAAAGCAGAGCACCTTTCTTTTGGTTCAAAAATTCAAAATGCTGGTTTTACAAATATTTTTTCCTCTTCTGTCATCCTGAGGTTTTCTAGTTGCACAGGCTCTCAAAGTTGCTTACCTGCACGTACCAGTTCATAAAGAATACATATGTTTTAATATGTCTGTCAGGAAGGGCAAATGTTTTGGTAAGCAAATTCATTATGTATTTATTCAGGAAGGGGTTTTAGTATGTTATTTAAAAACAGAATGATCTGTGTTTGTGTGTGTGTGTGTGTGTGTGTGTGTGTGTGTGTGTGTGTGTGTGTGTGTGTGTGTGTGTGTGTTTGTTTTGTTAATTGTATATAATTAGATGAACAGTGTTTTGGTTCATAGTATTTTAATTGTTAATGATGAAAGTGTTTTATCATATGATGATCATGTGACTTGTCTTCTGTTCACTTGGTGTTCTTATGAAGTATTTCACATTGAAAAACAAACTTGATGAACTTTGCCTTGAGACTGCGCTTCCAATTTACATTTTTATCCTTTGGTTTCTCTACCACTGCAGGAGTATTCTCCAAGTCCTTTGCTCCAGTCATAGCATTGTTGCAGAATAAAAGGCATTCACATATATCCCTACTTGGACAGTTGCCTCATTTCAACATTCTTCACCCAAGACACCCTAGCATCTATTAGTATACTGTGAATGTGTTCACAATCTGGGCTTCAATCTAAGTCTGAAAAAAAGTTATCCTTGATCCCCACTCTCAGGATAGTCACCCTAGGTTGGCTTTTAGACATGAGTCTGATAACAGCTGCCCTACCCCCAGAAAATGTTCTTTATTTCTTTCTTTCACTACTTTCTAAATCTATCACATCAAAATGTGTACAGAAAGAAAATTTCTTAGGAACCCTAGGTCATCCATTCTCCTGATTTCATTTGCCACAATTCCTATATGGAAAAATCAATGGTTACGGAAATACATCTAGGTTTAATATCTGCATCCCTTATCATTTTTATTCTGTTTCTCATTTAATAAAGGAAGAACTCCATTGGTAGGCCAATCAGCTCCTTGTTAACACAGGTCAACCCCTTTCTCCTCGTACTCCCTCTCAGTAATTCACCACAGATGCCTCAGACTTCACATGGGGAATAGAATCTCAAGGAGTTAGTGGCTATGGCATTTAGGAGCTAGAATTTAGATGAAAACACATACATCTCATGGAAGTGGTAGTCCTGATAAAAAAACAGTGCTAGTAATAACAGACATGACTCAGTGATGTAGTATATAAATAAATGATAGAGGGTACAAGAGCCAATCCCCATTTGCAGATTAGCCATGACTGCCTGGGAAATGGCAGCTCAGTACAGTTAAGTGTATAGGAAGCATGCATTCTATCAAAAAAGAAGACGGTGGCAAACTCTCTGAACGGATCCAGGATAGTCCCTCATGAGTGGATGCTGCACCCAGAAGTCTCTCAGGACATTGTCCAACTATGGAGAACTACCCAAGTAGATCTGTCTGCCTCCTGGAAGAGTATGTCCCTTTATTTTCCCATTTATCTCTTTAACATTTATAGTTGTTCTAAAGATCAAGAAGGACTTACTGAAGATACTTCTGAAGACTTCCTTTTGGCCTAGATAACACTGCATCTCCTTCTTGTGCTTCTGGCCGGAGCTAATTGCTGAAGAACTCCCTCAGAGAGTGGACTTGCTCACATAGAACAAGGGATCCCTCATCTGTAATATAAAGGCCTGTCACAAATGTCATACAGCAGTATGTGTGACACAAGGAGCAAGATTAAATTCCATATTACCAGTCCCCAGTGTGCAGGATATTTGTACAGTCTATGAGCTGCAAACAGTGTAAACACAAGGATCAGTGAAGCTGGGCAGAACAACCCCCTCAGCATTTAATAGCCAGCCTGGAAGAGCGTACCAGCAGAAGACAGTCCTGGTTTACCAAACAGTGCCCTGCATGGTATCAGGAAGATCATGCCATGAATATTGTGGATTACAGCATCTAAATCACAGTAGAATTACCTGTGAGAAACATCACTGTCACTAGGTGGCCACAGAACGTAGCCACTGTGGCTACAAATGTTGGCTAAAAATACAGCACACAGCTACAAACCCTAAAGTCTAATACTTGCTATTGCTCAGAAGATGCATGTTAACACAAAACAGAAACCATTTTAAATACTAGTTTAATATGCTTAAAAAGTTATTAAGAAAAATAGACTGATATGTTTACAGGTGTTTACTGTCACAGTCTGATATTTCACATTATACGTTGTTTCAATTGCAGTGGTGCTTTTAACTTTTGCACTGTATGAAGAACAAATAGCTAGTTTACTTCTTTACTGTTGTTAGTGGAGAAATAAGTCTTGGTAACAACTTGCTAGTCTACAACTATGTTGTGAGAAATTAGAAAAACAAGAATGTGGCATATATATCTCATAAAGCTGCATGAAGAAGTCATAAAAGTTGATGTTTAATCCTCTTACAGTCTTTTCAGTAACATAACCACTCCCTCATACTTTTTTTTGTTTTATTTGTTGAGATTTTTCAGAAATATTATATACCTGTAGTTCCTAATTTACTTCCAGCTGAATGGCGATTTGCTTTTGTGTGTGTGCATGTTGAGGTGACTGTACTGCTGTATAGAATAAGTACCAAGAGTAGAAATGGCCATGAGAAATTACACTACATTTAGCACTTATTGAGACTTTACAAATGGACCACAACTTTTTCTGAATTGATACTTACACTAAAGAACTTATGTATTTTAACTGTGATCTGCCATTTTGCTTCAGTCCTATGTATATATATATATATATATATATATATATATATATATATATATATATATATATATATTGTAAATAGTTTTTACCTTGTTTGTTATTAATTTGTCTTAGAATGAGAATACTGTTTGTCATTTGTTGTATTTTACTTTCCATGGAAAACTTAAAAAGTTTTGGGAAAAAAAAAGAAATTACAGTACAATTTTTATTTTATTAACTGGGAAAGTCGAACTAGGATCCACAGATCCTATTTTCAGTGGAGGCCTGGGTAGAAATGCTCCAGAAACATGTTTTTAGACTGTGGGAGGAAACTGGAGTACTTAGAGGAAACCCACACGAACATGCAAACTCCACACAGAAAGCACCCCAGCTGAGAATTGAACCAGAGAACCTCTTGCTGTGAGGTGACAGCATTAACCACTGCACCACTGCACCACCCACCAGTGGTTTTATATCATAGAAGCATAGATAATCATTGGAATAGCCTGGTTTATATCAAGTCAGACAATGTCTTGCATTTTCCTGAGAGTCATCTTCTGTATATACTTTCAGTTGCTGGGTGGCAGCTTAAAGTGATTGCAGTGTACTTGTATGCTGCAGTGCTGAGAAACTAAAATGGAATTCATTTCTGTAGTTTGGATCCAGAGCTTTGGAAATCTAAAACTATGTCATGTCAATTACCAGGTCTGTTATCCACGTTACTGATTATATGGGAGGCAAACATGGACTTAAGTATATGTTAATGTGGTGGAACATATTCTGTTATGGTGGAAAACACAAAATTGTTTTTTTTTTGTTTTGTTTTTCACACAAAGCTAAATAATTGCTGGAGTTTGTTCCATGTGTTGTTGGTATGCTGCTTGCCATCTTTCATGTTCAGTTTGAATGCATACTGGAAGGTCATATGCTAATGTTCTCATTCTGTAAAACTGGCATGACAGTAATCATTCATGTTTTAGAATATGTCTAGTTTCAGTTTATGGAATGTTTTTGAATAATGTTGCTTAAATGACAAAATTAGTATCAAACCAATCTTGATAAATAGGGACTTACAGAATTAATTATGCAAAGTATTATTAGAATTTGACACATATTGAACTCCAGTATATGAATCTGGAGGTACTCTGTGTGAGACAAGATTTAATATTTAGGTCCTATTTAATATGGCTCGCTATGTACTACAGCCCCAGTATTGTTTATAAATTTATAACTAAGTCAGATGTGTATTCAGTAGGTCATTTGTGTGTTTGTTATGCATTTGTGTTAATATATGCAGGAATGTCTATGAATATTTGTTCATTTTTATATGTATATTTGTTATTTTTGTATGTTATATGAATATGAATTCATTTTGAGGGGATTGTGTTTCTTAATATTTTTATGTGGTTTGCAGGAATGTTTATGTAGGGCAGTGCTTATATTTGATTTGCCTTTTATGTGGTGGTTTTTATTCACTACTATGTGACTTTAAATCTGTTCAAAGGACAAGGATGTTTTGCATAATTAATTGAAGTACTGAGTATAAATTTTATAGAACAGCATTCTTGTATTGTCTGATGAAGTGGCTTGGGCCACGAAAGCGCTCACCTGGTACTTGACTGATATTTTAATAAACCTTTTTATGTGTTGTATAGCTGTGGTCTGGAGCCTCCTCTACTTGCTTTTTAATTTGGATTTATTGCTGAAAGAACTGTTTACTAGCATCATTTGCTTTTTGATTGTTGGATTATTTGGTGTTAGTAGACTCTTAGTCGAACTGGTTTGAGATTGACCTTCTTCCTAATCTAGCATCCAATACTGTCATTACTAAGATGAAGTGTCATTTTGCAGTCCATGGTAGTCCACACAAAATTATTTCTGACAATGGGACACAATTTACAAGCCAACAGTTCAAAAGATTTACTGAAGAGTGGGACTTTACTCATGTCACGAGTAGCCCAGAGTATCCGCAGTCAAATGGTCTGGCAGAAAGTGCAGTTCAAAGTGCAAAGCAATTAGTAGAAAAGTCGGAATGAGACAGTAGTGATGTTTTGCTGAATCTCTTGAACCTCAGAAATATTCCTTATGATAAACATCTTGGTATACCTGCCCAGAGACTTCTGTCAAGACAAACCAGAACCACGTTACCAATCAGTAATCAATTGTTAGTTCCATGTGTAAAAAAGAACAGGTCAGTGAATACCAATCTGTTGAAGAAGCATTTAACCCAGGCATCCTGTTACGATAAGACTAGCAAACTGCTCAATCCATTACGAGAGGGAGAAGTAGTAAGGAAGCAAACATCCAAAGGTTATGATTGGATTGGTGTCATGAAGAATATTTGCCCAGAGATCATACATTGCGGAATCACATAAAGTAGACTTTAGGCGGAAACAGAAACATTTGATACCGGTGTCCAAGCCTATACCACAGCATGTAGCCTGTGAGAAAGACTGTTTATCTCAGAGTGATCCAGTGCACCAGTTCTAGAAGACGTTCCAGAGAATATTCCCATTCCTGTGATAAATCCCAAAGTTCCTGATACAAGTTGTTCACCAATGACTGTCCATGTTGCGAAATCCAGTCCTGATTGTTACCAGATCTGGTCACATCTCCAGACCATGTCATAGATACACGGCAACTTGAACATGAACATTGTGTTTGTTTCTAAATGACTGTATTAATCCATGTGTAACTTCCGTCATTTTCATTAAGGGAAATCTTTTTAAGAGGGAGGATGTAGATCAATGTGTCTGTGTATCTCTTTAAGAAGCTATTCAAGGGCTTGCACAAGTGAATAAAAACTGAACACATGCAAGTCTGACTCCCATTTTGTAGTAAGTTGTTGAGATGTAAGCATGAATGTATGTAAGGTCTGTCTGTTAATCAATTTGTTTATATTTTATGATGCTGCTATCCTTCCTTATGTGTTTCTATGTAATAAAGCATCTAAATGAACTATTCCGCCTGCTTGTCATCTGTATGAGAGGGATGAGAGACAGTGCTAATGTGATTCAAGATGTTAAAGCATTTAGATGAAAACTTTTTTAACACACTGTAAAAAAGACAATACTGCAATAGTTTGATATGCTTAAAATTAGCTATAAATGCACATTTCATAAAAGTCTTTCATACTCTCAAATATGATATATTGCTGCAGCTCCATGAGGTCTACGAATGCTGACCATATTTTTCTTGTTTCAGAGATAAGAAAGACCGATGTGTGGAACAGAATTTGCAGTCCCAGAATACACTTGGAGCAAAAGCTCAGGCATGGCTAAATGAAATCAGATCAGTTTCACACAATAAAAACTTGATTCCTGAATAAATCATCATATAATATATTTTATATCTTTTCAAAGTGGCATATGATGTTTTGATGTTTTGCAGCTTTTTTCTTGTATGTACAACAGAATCATTCTTCATTTAATATAATACCAAAAGATGGAAAATGCATGTAGAATAAATGGAATGAAGTGCTCTTTTGAAATAGAATTTTTACTATTAAATGCACAAGCAACTTGCTTTCATAAACCATGTATTTTAATACTTTTGTAAATTATTTTAAAAAATATATTTTAATGGTACTCTGAACTTTCTCATCAGCATACGGAATACATTCTGTTCCCTCATATACAGCTAGTAATGTCTTGTTCCTTTGCCATTAGAAATGTTAATGTTCTGAAGTATGTGAACTTCATGATAATGCAAGTAGCAGCGCTGCTGCTGGCTGTGATTTGTACTGCATACATTGTGTGTTTTTCTGCAGCTACATTAAAATGAAGCTAGCTAAAACATATAATTTTGCCCATTTATATAAAGCAAAGGATAATAGTTTATTTCAGAACACATTTCCTAACCAATTTCAGTTTTAAAATTACATTTGCAAAGAGGGTCCTGTTGGTATGGTAAGTTCTGTTTATAATATGCTTCAGTTGCAGATAATGACTTTGTTATATGATTTCTGTTAATACACTGTAACCACAAGGGCAAGAACCAAGAATACAAGGGAAGTAGAAGTAAGCAGCCAAACTCCACAGGTACGAAAAGTAAAATTTATTGAGCGCTTTCATCTCCAAATACAAGACTTCTTCAGAATAAATTAACAAAGCACAAACGTCCCTATAGATATATGTATATATATATATATATATATATATATATATATATATATATATATATATATATATATATATATACACACACACACAACCTCCTGCACAAGAATTAATTGAACACTAATCACGTCCCCACCCTTAATTGATACAAGTCACATAAAACAAAAATCCTGACTGAATCTCATGAAAGCACTTTATAAAAACTAAAATATATTCATACTAATAACATTTAAACCTAAAGAATAGTAATTTACCCCATTGTATTCATGAAATAAAGCCCTTATATTGACATACATTGAAACTGTTAAAGGCAAAAAGCAGATTTTAATTTCAGTAAGGGGCAAAGTGTAATTCTATCAGTGAGTCCAGGATAGATGAAAGCATTCAATCTAACTTGCCATTTAATTTCTAAAAACTCAAGATAATCATCAGATGGACCCCCCTCTTGACCTAAGGTCTATTTTATTAACCACACAAAATGTAAAAGTGTGGTTAGGATGGTCTCTAATATGCCTGAACAAGGCATTGTTTTCATTTTGTTAAGAATGTCATAATTGTGCTGATACACTCTCTGCTTAATGGCCCTCTTGGTCTTACTCACATAGAACCCTTCGCAGAGCTGGCACATAGTGACATAAACTACCCCTTTAGAATAACAAATATATTTTCTCCTTGGTTTTATCACATGAAAATGAGGAATTCTGATCTGTTTTGCTTCCAACTTATACTGAGGGCACCTACCACATTTAAAACAACCACCTTCCATAAAAGGTGAATGAACTCTTTCCAACATGCTGACTAGGCAAAATTTTTGGCTAGGCTTATATGGGCATCCAGGCCAATAGCCTAGTATCATCCTATGAACCTGTGAACCTATATGCTTTCAATTATCTTTGTGGTAGCATGCCTTTACACTGCAAACTATGCAGCCTGTTATAATTTGTTATGCATTTTCACATTTTAAGCTGAAATAATATTTAATCTGTAATACTTTTTATTGCTTTGTATTATAAGTAATGCAGACTCTGTACTTTTATAAAAAATTGTTTTTTCTAAAACTAAACAACATAATTCATGTTAAGGAGGCACTGATGTATGGACAAAATAGCAGGCACTCCCCACTCTAGGTGTTAAACTGCTGTCTTTGATTGTGAACATTTCTCACAATGGACTTCACTTGTACTAGCCAGCAGGAGAAAATGGAGAGGATACTGACTAACGTCACTGGATTAACACCATATTCACTTGTGGTCTGTTAACTGTTTGAGTGTTTGTCAAATGTATCTTACCAATCTTCTATAAAGCATATAAACCTACAGCTGTACCAGGGAACATGCCAACCTAGCTAGTTGTTTCCAGTATGTAATAGGCTATGATGAATGACACAGCAGTAATAAGAATGTAATTGTTAGAACATGATGGAAAAAAAAGGAAATTTGCAGCATTTCTTTTAAATGTTGACTGATACTACAGAGCCAATTTAGAAACAGATTCAAGAAGCAAACTGTTATATTAGATAAATGATAAAATCATAATAAATCATAGAATGTGTATGGACCATGCCAGTAGAGCTTGAGAATGACAGTAAATGAAATAACCTGCAGTACTCACTTTTTGCTGCTGGAGTGGAGGGAATAATGCAGTTTATTTTCTTCAGTTGAAGGTACCATACCTCTCAACTGTCTAGATTTTCAAAAAATATCCAGATTTTTGCCTCATATTTTTGGCTGTTCCTCATAAAATTTTTAGTTTTCTGGCAAATCACCTGGATGATCTGAGGATTGAAGTCACCAAATCAATCCTCAACACGTTTTTTCCCATTTTGCATATATGGTCAGGGTATCACTTCCACAATGGCAATCATCTCAAGCCATGGTTAACACTGCTGGATAGCTAGCACTGTCATGGTAGTTCATTCGTACCACTCACTCATGAACACACTCTCATCTATGGTGAATTTAGTGTGTCCAATCCACCTACAACATGTGTTTGGAATGTGGGAGGAAACCAGAGCACCCAGAGAGGACCCACGTGACCACAGGGAGGACAGCAGACTCCACACAGAAGGCACCCCAGCCGAGAATTGAACCAGAAAACTTCTTGCTGCTTGGTGACAATGCTAACCACTGCACCAACTGAGCTTCAGAATTCAAATCCCTCAGAAAATGTGTGTTAACACAAACCCTGTTACTTTAGCAACTTTCTAAGTTTATAAGAGCAATATTTAAAATCTAAAAAAACCCCCATTTTGTCAGGCTTTGTCCAGATTTCTTGCACTAATGCACTAAGAGGCTGAGAGGTATGGAAGGTACATACAGTATCTTCCCAAAACGTTTTTCTTCATTTATTAACCAGGTCAGCCTACTAGGCACAAACACTGCATAACACAAGGGCTTGAGCTTCTACCAGGGGAAATCAAACAACCCTGCAAATTACAACATTGATAACACCTCCTAAGAGTGGACCCAGTAGTGAGAGATCTGGGTACTCAAATAGATACTAATCTGAACTTTGACCACCATGTTTTCATGGTGATGAGTAAATCCTTCTCTGTGGCTTAGCTTATAAGTAAGGCATGGCATCCAAATCTAAGGATTTCATAGTACTACTGTACTCTGCCTTCATCAGACCAATAACTGACGGCAATGCACCCTTTGACATGTACCTTGCTAGGCACCTGCAACAGTTGCAGCATCCTCAGAGGTTTCTCACTAAAAAACTACAGGGTATAACCAATATGTCACACCAATTAAAAGCCCAATCACTCTATTTAGTTTCCTACTGATTACTGAAAGGGGTGATCTGTGCCTGATCTGCAAGGCAGTCTCTGAACCAGCCCTGATGGAAATGTTGCATATTCACAAAACTAACTGCATGAGGGTTACCCACTCCAAAGTTATAAACCTGATCTCTGACATGACTAGATTTTGCATGAGAGAAAGATATGTATCCCAGAGACTGCCCATTGTCTGGAATAGGTTTCCTATTCATGTGAAGCACAGCCCTTCCCTGGCAATCTTCAAGCACAATCTGAACCAATGGATGAGAAATGACAAATTCACTTCTGAGGTGGCGATCATGGACTTCATGGACAGAGGCAGTCTGTAAATATAGTCAAAACCCCGCTTGCTGACCCTTGTTATCTTTCCCCAAGGGATAGAAAATTGGGTAAAATCTGGGTAAAACTGGGTAGGCTTATAAGGCTCTTGAGCCGTTAGCCTAGAAATCTCCTATGAACCTTTTCAGATGCCCAAAGTTGGTAATTTTTTATGGAAACTAGAGGTTTTGCAAAACAAACCATACCTACAACACTGAAAAGAACTTGACTTCACTTTTTGCTAGAATAAAAGCTTATTCTCGTAACAATTGTGTATGCTGTTTCATAAAATATTTATGAGTTTCCAATACAAAATAATTTTTTATGCAAATGTTAAAGAAAACTAAAGAAATATTTTTTCTTAAAATCTCAGGACATTTGCCATTTGTTTTTTTTTTTGTTTTTTTTTGCAGGACACAACTGCAGAATAGGGGCTATTCTGTGCAAATAATGACAGGTGGTAACCCTAATAAAGGCCCTATCTGTTTATGTGACTTGCTCTGAATGACATGGTTTGTATGTGGAAATCAGGGAAATCACAAGACTGAAACACAAGAGTGAAGGATAAAGCTCAGTAGCAGCTTTTATTCTTAACCCTTTGATATAAACTGTCAGGTGATTTTTAACCATTATTCAGAGAAATGGCTAACAGGATAGTTAGAAGAAGTACCAGGCCTGTCATAACATCTTACAGCCTACTTGGACATACAGTTATACAAAGTAGAAACATTTCTCAGATGTGACACAAATGCAGGTGTGAAGATCACAAGCCATTTGGCTCACATTACACCAGACTACTGTAAAACATTTTTCTTAATAAGGTACACTTTTAACCCTGTACTGTGGAAGGCTTAACAAGTGGTCCAACAGTATTATTACATTTTCTCTCTATGTGGTCCCCTAACCATTCATTGTCCATCCTTGTGCAACTTAGGATAAATCTCTAAATGCTCATGACTATGCAACTCATGATAAATCTGTTAAAACATTATTTCAATATGCAGTGACTCATGAGATGACTACATCATCACTACAAGGTACCCTTATGAAATCCGAAGGTGATACAACCTCTTCAGGAGGAATCATTTCATGTAAAATATCCTGCAAGATCATCTACAGACAAACACCTTTGCTTCTTGCTACATAGGTGGTCTAGAACAGTAAAGAAAGCAATTTCTCCGAATAAAGACAGCTCTAACATCCATCCACTTTACTTAACTCGCTATTTTGATAAGTTTGGCTGCTAATATAGGATTATGTAGTCAGCTATCACTTCACTAAAGTTCTGTCCCTCGTCCCCTAATAAGTACTTTTATGTGGAGTACTTGTAGGAAACTATGTTCTCAGTAGAATTATGAGCAGCTATAAAGTCAGGTTAACAAACCAGTAGCAGTATTACACAGGGAAGAACATAGTCTTATAATTTCTCTCACAACTAGTGTTTGTTTTGGCTGTCATTGTATGCTCCACTCTCATCTTGACCCCCCCAAACAAAATGTTTTGTACATGCTGTACTATTTATGTTATCATTTGATCACTTTGATCACTTTGATATTACATATTTAGCTGAAAAGAGTGGTCCTGGAGAGTACCTGTTTCTGATTTCTTTTAAATATTAAGGTTCTGTATTATATGGAGTAGAATATGCTAACTCAAGGCCCTGAAGAAATTATGTTCAGCTCTTTCAAGGGGATGCCAACTGTAAGTCTTAGACAGATGTCAAGCAGGGAACTCTTGAGAGAACCTAATATTAGAAGATAACATCTACTACAGTTCGAGACCTTGTTCTTTTCTTGATTGGTTTAGTCTTATTCCATGGAGTGGCCTTAATGGTTCAGTTCCTACTTCAATGGCCTATATTATATTATATTATATTATATTATATTATATTATATTATATTATATTATATTATATTATATTATATTATATGTCAGAAATGAATGAATCTGTATTAGTTTAGGAATTGGACTGTTCTTGCTGGGATGAAAGTCAAAACGTTTTTTCCTGCAAATATTTAGGAAGTATTTTTTCTCAATCACCCGTTTACTCTGAAAGACAGTCTAAATAATAATATACTGTAATCAGAATCCTCTACATGAAAAACTGTGGACTTTTGGGGAAGCTGGTGTTTCAAGCACAAAGCATTGCATTCTAGTGCATTATTTTTGGCTTATGACAAAGGAAGAATACAGACAAAAATGGCAGTTCATAATGCCTGTGCTGATGACTTCTTAATCCCCACATACCTAAGGATTTTGTAAAGTGTCAGATAACAGTTAACTAAGCATCCAGTCGTATATATAACCTTTCTTTATACTGTTATGATTATTTAATTTTGTGTGCTTGTGTGTGTGTGTGCACGTGCGCACGCACACATGGGTGGGTGTGGATGTGCTGTCCCTTTTGGCAAGAAGATGCAGCTAAGCATTTTATAATGGTGTGTAACATGATATTCATGACATATAACCCATAGTACCAGACATTCTAAAAGTCACCTGTCATTAAAAGATTTACAGAACAATGTTCCTTTCAAATCACACATAAATACAGGAATACAGGCCCAGGCACCATATTAATTACCGTTCAACTATATTGTGCTAGACAGACTCCATGAAAGTGTACTTTGCCCCATTTTCATTTATGATACATAAATATGCAATATCACTTTTCATAAGGGGCTTAATGGGGTGTTATATGCTATAAAGTCAGTCTGACAGTTGGATAGCTAGGGAGGAGAGTTTTAATTAACCTAGATTTAAAACATTAAAAGAAAATGACTAAGAGCTTACTGACAGATAAATCTTCTCTTATTTTGTTTCGCTTTAAGTCCCATGCCTACTAAAATTAGTCAGTCACTTGAGAGAGAATTTTTGGGTGTTGTTATTTATTAGAAACGATTCATATTCACACGCACGCACACACACACACACACACACACACACACACACACACACACACTTGCAGCCCATAGTCCACAGTCATACTTTTCAAATAATACCATTTTTTAATTTTTGTTAAATGAAGGTTTGCCCTTCACAAGCACCCACCAAAATTTATCATAAGCACTAACAGTTAGCAATAAACCAAATCCATATTTCATGCATCACAAAGTATAGAGATGTCAAATAGATATTTGGTTATCAACTTTTAGACAAGGTACAAGGTTTAGCAGGTAGTCCAGAAAATTAAGGTAATGAGCCATTAACAAGGTGCTTCTGTAGTCCAGGGTTTGATTCCCTCAGCTTTCATTTGCATACTTTGTGATTACAAGCAAGCCACTTAATCAGACAGGCATAGTTCCATGCAGATAGGAAAGCATCAGATCTTAGCAATTGATTCAAACATCATAAGTGAAGGAGCATTTTGTAGCTACCTGCAGATACCCATCAACTGACACCTGCTCTTCTCTTTATTTGCCAGGTTTACCAGAACCACCTTAGAACCTCCCAGACTCTACCCGTGCTATGTCCAGGGCCAATGAGAAGATCAAGGATACTGGTGCAGAGGCATATTGTAGCTTTGGAGTATGCACTAATCCCACCACCTTACAGCAGCCTGGTAAAATCTACTATGGCTGCCTTTGGGTGGTGCATATATATATCACAACTGACAATCAATTAAAGTTTGACACACACATAAACAATACAATAAAACTGACTAATAAAAAACTTGGATCCCTATATAGAATAAAACCCTTCTTGACACCAGTTGCCAGAACCACAATAGCTAGAACCCACTTAATTTCCACCCTATTATATGCTTCCCCAATATTCAGCAATCTTTCTACAAACAATCTTAACAAACTAGCTAGAGCTTATAACAACATCGCCAGATTCGCTACAAATACACCTTACAGGACTCATCACTGTCTGAACCTAAAACAACTTGAGTGGCTTGAATTACCACACTTATTACATTTTAACCAACTAATAATTGCCCATAAAGCCCTATACCAACCCAATAATATCCCTATTCTCTCTTCCCTCATAAAACCTTATTACAACTTGAAAAATCTACGCTCTGCTAACAAAATGTTGATTCACACTTCCTTATCCAAGAACTCAGCAGGTGACTCCATATTCTCTAACTATGTTGGTAAAATATGGAATCAACTACCACAAGACCTTACAACCCTAACCTCTCTCCCACTATTTAATAATCTAAAACTTTTCTTCTCTAACCATTGGTTATGTTCATGTACTAACTCTGCCTAGCTGTTATTCTCTAATCTATCTGCTACCCACTTAACCACTTTTCCGTCACTACTAAATACTAATTAGTACTACCTACCAGGTTTAGTTCCTACCAGATACTGTACTTTTATTTCTTTTTGTATACTATATTAAACTGAAGATGCATTACTCTATATTAATGTCTCTCCAAATCTCAGCATCAGATGTTTTTATATTTTTAAGTATATTTAGTTTTTTACAAGTAGTTTGTATGTTACTTTTAGTATATATATTTTTGTATGTTTTTGTTTTGGAGCTTTTCTCCCCGGGCCTCCACTGAAAATGGACACATATCCAGTTGGACTAGCCCGGTCAACAAATGTAAAATAAATAAAATAAATAAATAAATATACTTTGGCATACATGTGTTACACTGCAGTGCAGTGCAGAGCTTGCCAAGCTCTTCATGCTACTACTGTAGTAACCCAGGCTACCTCTCTGTCCAGGAATGGTGAGCAGTGTTGGCCACTCACTCCTCCCATCTCCCTCCCAATCTGTCCAGCACCCATGATGCTAGCTGAATATAGGTCATCTGGGTTGGAGTCTGGGCTTTATCCCTCTGCACACAGGGCAGTTGAAGGCACACTACTGACCATTAGTCAGGGGCGGCTTGTGCTATAGGACTGCAGGACTGCAGCCCTCCCACCTACAAACAAAAAGAAAAACAAACCGTGAAACATAAAATTAAAGAAAAAAATGTTTTTCACGAGTCCCAGGACTAACTCTGCGCATGCGCACTCAAGACTTCCCCGCAATCTGTGCGAAGTCAGCAGTCCGGATACAGGGAAGACATTTCTGCCCCGCAGATGCCCAGGAATCTGTGCGGTGATGACCGCACAGAACAGAGGAGCTCCAGAATGGTGTGTGTGTGTGTGTGTGTGTGTGTGTGTGTGTGTGTGTGTGTGTGTGTGTGTGTGTGTGTGTGTGTGTGTGCGTGTGTGCGTAAAATGCCCCAGTTGCTATATACTGGTGGCTAGAGCAAAATTATGGTGGTGTGGTATGGAATACCCCAGGCTTGAACCCTGTATGCAGGTGTTAAGGGCCTGAATTCCCTACCCACCACCATTTGTAAAAAAATTTCAGATTTTTACTGTGGTTTTTAAATGTGTTGATGCTTGATATTTGATGGCGCAGTGGAAGCATTGTTGCCTCACAGCTGCAGGTTCTTAGGTTTGATTCTTGGCTGGGGTGCCTTCTGTGTGGGGTCTGCATCTTCTCCCTGTGTTTGTGTGGGATTGCTTTTGTGTCCTCTCATGTTACAAAGACATGTCTGCATTATTTCTTCCTGGGCCTCTACTGAAAATTGTTTTTTTGTTCCAAGTCAGACTGTCCTGGTTAACAAATGTTAAATAAAATCGACAGGCATTTGAATTTCAGACTTCAGGTTTCTGAATGTTTCATTTCTTACATATTTGATGGTGCAGTGGTAGTATTGTTTCTTCACAGCTATAGGCTTTCTGATTTGATTCTTGGCTGGGGTGCCTTCTGTGTGAAGTCTGCATCTCCTCCCTGTGTTTGTGTGGATTTGTTCTGGTGTTCTGCCATTTTACAAAGATGTGTCTGCATCTCCTCCCTGTGTTTGTGTGGATTTGCTCTGGTGTCCTGCCATTTTACTAAGATGTGTCTGCAGTATTTATCCCTGGGCATCTGCTGAAAATTGTTTTTGCTCCGTCAGAAGTAAAATTGACAGGCATTTGAATTTCAGACTTCATGTTCTTCAGAAAATACATAGCAACACAACCTTTTTATTCTAGCATTTTTCTAAGTTTATAAGATGAATATTTGACATTTGTCCCTATTTTTGGGACTGTATTCCCCCATTATTGGCTGCATCCAGGTTTTTTGTGCTAAGGTTGACAGCTACGGCAAGAACTGAGTTCACTGAATATTTTTGAGGGCTGTATTCCCTCATTACTGAGTTTGTCCAGGTGTTTTGTGCTAAGAGGTTGACCGCTATGGTGAGAACTGAATTCACTAAATGATAGCCATTTAAGTTTCAGTCTTCCTCCTCTTTCACAAAGCAGCTGATTTGGCATAGTGGTATGTTGCTCTGACTGTTTTGTACAGGGACCTTGGCAGTAAAATATATGGTGGTAACACAGCATTTTTCTTTAACAAAGTAGCTGATTTGGGGTAGTGGTATGTTGCTCTGACTGTTTTGCACAGGGACCTTGGCAGTAAAATGTATGGTGGTAACACAACATTTTATTCTAGCAACTTTGCAAGATTATGCAAGCAATGTTTAATGTGTCCCTGATTTTTGGGCTTTTGTCCCCCCCCCAATACATTTTGATTTTTCCAGATTTATTGTGCTGCAAAGTTGAGATGCAGTTGAGTACTGAGTAGATTTTACAAGGAACTGAGAGCTGCAGGGGAAGAGACGTTTAGTGCTGCTTGCATTGTTAATAGCACAACAGGTTGTGTACTTGCTTTTGATGCAGAAGGCTGTGGGTTCTATTCCCACAAAGGGTGGATGCTGCCATACTGTGAATGTCTTCCTTGGCGAAGATGCTAACTATGAGCCTGTTATCAGTTTGCCATCCATTTCTTATTGCAATATTACTAGCTTATCATTTTTTAAATGTAATATAGGCAATTTATTCCAAAGGGGCAACAGACACTTTATTTTTCAATGAAACCATGAAATATAAAGCTGTTTGCTAGCAGCAACCTCTTCATTATTTACAAATTTGTTTAATGTGGAATTATTTTGATGACTTTTACTTCATCAGAGATTGTGCATATTTTCTGATAACGGTGGACTGTAGAATTGTACATATTTACTGATAATGGTGGACTGTAGAAGTTTGAGTAGACTTTTATGATGGAAATGTTCTGAAGTGGGCAGTTTTGTCGTTATGGGTGCATGCATTTTGTTTCATTGTTTACTGGAAAAATGTTCTGAATTGGGCAGTTTTGTCATTATTGGTGCGTGTGTTTTGTTTCATTGTTTAATAAATTTAAAACGCCCTCTAACAACTATACTGTATTGTACAAGGAATATAATTTAGTACAATCAGGAAGGTGTATCAAAGAGCACATGTATGTTTCATATGCAAGGGGACTATGATTTGAAAACAGCCCAGAATTAATCTTTATCTGCCACTGGCAAAATGTATTTTCTTTGAATGTGGGTTTCAATGCTGTTTCAATGAATGTGAGTTTCAAGGGCAGAGAAGTTTTAATGCTAAGTCTGTTTTCATTGTGAGACTGCATTGCTTTGTTTAGCAGATGTCTTAGTGTTTGTGCTGTAAAATGCAAAATAAAACTTTCAAATGAAGTCCAAATCATCATAGAAGTAAAGCAGTATGCACATTAGTGTTTATGGTAAATGGAGTGAAATAGTCAAGTAATGGATCATTGGAATGGCTGCAGGGGGGGAGGATCCATTCGACCATGTTGTGAGGGGGAAGGGCGGCAAACTCAGACAGACCCAGCTGGACTATACCTCTCAACTGTCCAGATTTTCAAAGTATTAATCGATTTTTGCTTCTTATTTTTGGTTTGTTCCTCATAAAATTTGTGGTTTTCTGGCAAATCATTTAGGAATTAAGTCACTAAATAATGACACACTGAGTTTCAGACTTCATGACCTTCAGAAAAATGCATGGTAAAGTAAGACCTGTTATTCTATCAACTGTCTCAGTTTATACAAGAGCAATTTTTAGTACTGTTTATATGTTCCCCCAATATATTTGGCCTTGTCCAGATTTATTGTATTAACAGGTAGAGAGGTACATGCAAATAAATTACTTTATTGAATTAGGCATAGCCAAACCTCTCAACTGTCCCCGATTTTGGCTCAAAATGTTGCTCTTCCCCCTAATAATCCCTCTGCAAAATAGCAATTTTGGAAGAAAACATGGAGGGTTTACAATTAAGAAATAACTGTAATAATCAGAGTTATAGATTACTTTTATTTCAGAAATGCATGTAGATTATTTTATTTTGTCAGCTGCTCAAGTTAGCAGTACTAATATTAAAGTGTCCCTTCTTTGACAGGTTCCCAGCTGTATTGTGTGGCTATTTTATATTTTTGCATCACATTTTTTGTCCAGTTTTCATAAAATTGTTTTTTTTTTGGCAAATTAGTGACAAATCATTAAAGACTGAAGTTAGAAAATAATGGCAGACATTTGAGTTTCAGATTTCATACCCTTCAGAAAATTCATACTAATGCAAGACCTTTTCTATTATCTTTCTAAGTTTATAAGAGCAATATTTAAAATATTTTTGGGCCTGTGTCCCACTTCTATGTATGGCTTTGTCCAGATTTCTTGCTCTGAGGTTGAGAGGTATGACAAATGTGTCAGGGCCATCACAGTCAGCCAGATACATTTCAAATTGTGACATACTTGTTGCACCCCACTGCCCCATGTAGTGACTCTGGATGTGTCCAAGCAAGGCAAGGAGTAGTAATGCAGTGTAAATGTGCAGAGTATCCCCCATCCAAAGTAGACACAAGTACTACAGTGGCTTTTCATCTGTCCTTGATTTTGCAGAATAGTCTGGTTTGTCATATTTTTGTACTGTTGATTTATGCTTATTACTCAAAGTGCCTGTTGCTCTGTGTTTAAGTAGCAATGCTTTAATGACCATCAGGTAAGCTTGTCTGAGATCGTATGATGCAAGTAAGCTTTAATAAGCATACTGTTAAAGAATTGCCAACATTGAAAGCCTTTCTGTTGTTGCCATGCAGAGAATACTTAACTAGATAATGTATAAGCCTTGGGTATTGAAACGCATATGACAGTATTTGTAATAAAGGACAGGATTACATTATTTTAAGAAGCTCATTATACTTGTTGGAGACTTCCAGTCATCTCTGCAGGCTTTACCCGTAAACTAAACAGAATGCCAATCATGTGTGATCCATAACCTGTACAGTAATCCTTTAAGCAATGTATCTTGAGCTTGTTTTTTGTTTGCTTTTCATTTTTTACTTTGATCATGTTTTCCACATGAAACAAGTAGATAGTTGTTAGGCAGCAGATCTTTTTTGGATAAGAAACATTTTTACAAGTGGGGGCATCATAGAGATTTCTACTTTCAGCGTGCTACTTGGTACTTTAATAAAGCTGAATATAAATTATAATTAGAACTGCAGTGCAAGGAGAAGTGGTTTGAGTTGAGTGCTGCTTGTTTTTCTTATACTTGATTTTGACTGGCATTCCAGTAATTTATTTAAAAAGTAATTTATTTTTTCATGCCTCACAACCTTTTTGATTCCATCTAGATATTAAGTAAGCTGTCATGCAGCCAATGCATTGAAATATTTTTATTCTTCTACACTTCATTTTGTCTTGATTGGACTCTCATAATGACGGTTTGGCACCCAGGGCAGCGTATTTAATTAAAGTTAGTTTTTGTGGTTTTGAGCATAGCCCCTCCCCTTTCCAGTTGGCCACACCCCTTCACATTGACCCCACCCATTCAGCTGTCTCCTGCAGACCCTCTTTGATTTGAAGTCACCAGCCACTACTGCCATTAGTTCATTTAGTAGTCAACTGCTGAGAAAGGCTAAGCTAAAAAAATTTTCAACAACAGTAAATGAGCCCATTTTCTAGTCTTGGGATCTATTAGAGTGGCCTCCTTTTAAATGAATTTGCCCTCCAATGAAAATATATGAAAACCCAGGAGAGCAAATACTCCATTGTGTGGAAACCTTTGCTTACTTAACTAGTTCAAAATGATGTGAAGATTACTGATCCTACAGACATTGCCAACATACTGGCTGACAGGTTCAGTGCAAGATTGCAGCCCCCAAACATCTCCACAGCATCCATGGGACCTGATGGTGTCAATTAAACCCACAGCTAGGACAGCTGTTTAATCATAGTCTACTGCAACTGTGGTCCCACTTCAGCCTTATCTGCAAGCCATGGAGAGAGGATCATGGGGGACCATATAAATAAAGACATAGAAAATTGCAGACTTTGGATCCATCCCAGTTTGGCTTTGTCAAAGGCAGATCATGCCTTCTTTTTTTGAAACAGTAAAGGCAGTCCATACAGCCTACCTCGGGTATCATTGAAAAACTCATCAGCTTAAATGTTAACCCATACATCACAAGATGGGTTGCAAACTGGCTGAGTGACAGAACCCACAGGGTCAGAGTTGCTGGCACCATGTCAGACTCAAAGCCTGTCACAAGTGGTGTACCACAGGGCTCAGTCCTGGTACAAGCAAACACACAGAGGTTATGGCTGACAAAGTTTGCAGATGACTGCAAACTGGGCCATAGTGGAAAACACATCTGACACAGATATCCTTCAGAAGGGTCTCACAGAAGCGGATAACTGGTGCCAGAGCCATGGCCTAAAGTTAAATGCCAAAAATGCATAGTCGGTTACCCTAGCTACCAAATAGGTGGCAATCCACTGAGCATAGAAGAAGTTATCAGGGACCTGGGGACCCAGGTTGATAGTAGTCTGTCATTCGACACCCATGTAGCTAAAGTAGTTAGGAAGACCTTCTACATTGCCCACCTTATCATGAAGGGATTCTCATCTAGATCAAGGGAGGTCATAGTCTCCCTATACTCATCACTCATCAGACCAATGATTGAGTACAATGCCCAATGTATCTGACCCCGACACAGCAGCAGCTGAGGCCACAAAAAAGTTCACCAAAAAAGGAAAAAAAGGTCTCAACATCTGTGTCCTATGCTGCCGACTGAAAGAACTCCAGCTCTATTTCAGAGGTGACCTCAAACCCAGATTTGATGAATATGCTTCAAAAAAAAAATCTAGATCCGTCCCAAGGGAAGGAGACTTAAACTTAAACGACGGCTATGCTATTAACGGGGCTGGGAGGGATAGATTCATCACCCAAAGACTCCCTATGCTGTGGAATAAAATCCCGCAGAGCACCTCGCTGGCCTTGTTCAAGAGAAATCTTGACCAATGGATGGGAGATCGCAGATATACCCCAGGGATTACCTCAGTGTCACTGCTCAACAGAGGCACAGCAAAATAATGGGTAAAATGCCCTCGGGCAGATAGCCTAGTATGAACCTATGAACCTATGAACCTAAGAGTGGCAAAGTCATCTTGTAGGAGGACACGGAGAAATAATTTCTGACCTTTTGTTACATGCAATAATGGTATATCATGTATTTCTATATTCCTAATACCTACATAAAAACCAAAGCAAGGGAACATAATCAATCAGAACTATAGCAGCTAGTTTTCGTACCACTCAACCTCCTTGTACAAGAAAAAATAATGGGCCAAAATCAGGGATAAATATTAAATACCCATTTTATTACCTAAGTTGCCAGAATAGTGAGTTTTGCATCAGCATACATTTCCTGAAGTATACAAAGTTTAAAACTCAAATGTCTGCCATTATTTAGTGACTTCAATCCTCAATAATTTGCTAGAAAATCACAAATTGTATGAGTACAGACCAAAAATATTAAGCAAAAATCTGGACATTTTGTGAAAATCTGGGCATTTAAGAGGTATGTTAGTTTTATGTTAACTAAGGGATATGTATTGGGGTTTTAGGATAATAATTTTCTTATTGATTGTCTCTGTCCATAAGGGACATTGGGGCCAGACGGGGGGGATTTTTGGCTTTCCATCCAGTTGTCAATGTTTCATTTGAATAGGGTCATGGATAAACATTGTTTTACATTGATGGAGAGCCTATTCCATAGTGCAGTGATCTTTTGGGACACATATTTGTCTTTACAGCATGTTCTGTTAATATCACAAGCAAAGGTCAGATCCCTAGAGCTAGTGTTTCTGCTACTGTTTGTTTTGTGCATGTGCGACAGATCCATCAGGACTGGGTCTGTGGTAGACCTGTAACCCAGGAAAAGATCCCTTCTCAGCAGCCTGTAGGAAACTGAATACAGAGACATAGCCTTTAGGTGATCAGTGTAAGACAGGGTATTCATGTGTTGAATTCTGTTGATGAGAAACCTTTGTGGGTGTTCCAACTGTTGCAAGTCTGATTAGGTACATGCAAAAGGGGTCATTTTACTCAATGATATGTCTGATAAGGGCTGAGTAGTGGTACTATTACTTTCTTGGACCTAGATGCCATACAATGATTTTCTCACTATCGTAGCTATGCACTGGTCAAAGACCAGATTGCTGTCTACATGTGTTCCCAGATCTCTTACCACTGGGTCAACTCTTAGGGATGTTTTATCAATGGAGTAATTAACTTGGGTTAACAGTTTCCCAAAGGACATTATAATGCATTTCTTGAAATTGAGTTTTAGGCCATAACTTTGGCAGTAGTTACTTGCCTGTGTTAAACCTTCTTGCAAGATGTTGGTGTTTTAGGGGAATCTATAATACAGATTTACAGTCATCTATAAACATGGTGAGCCAGAGGCTTTGAGTGTTAGCCTTGACTATCAAGAAGTAGATGCCAAACAGGAGCAGGCCCAGCACAGAACCTTGGGGCATTCCACTGTTGACCAGTCTCTTGGTGGAGATGGTCTCACCAATCCTGACTTCTTAGGTCCTGTCTTTGAGCCATCCAGCAATCCAGTGAGTTATGTATAGATTTAAGCCTAGCTCAGAGAACTTGTCAGTGATCCCTGAGTGGGGTATTGTATTTAATGCCTTGGCCAGGTCAGGATACACAGTATACAGTTTTTTACCCTTGTCCATTGCCTTGGTGACCCTCTCAAGGAAGTCTACCAGGTTAAGTAGGCAAGACTTTCCCTTAACAATGCCAAATTGTGATGGGTCTAGTATCTGTTGGTTGCCAATATCCTTGTTTATTATTTCCATGATGTTCATTCCACTGCTTTGCATTTTAGACTCATTTGACTGATGGTTCTGTAGTGCTCTGGGTCAGTTGATTGCCTTTGTGGAGCAGAATGACTGTTGCTGTCCTCCATTCTCTTGGAATGTAGCCTGCTTCAAGGTTGTTGCTGAACAGTGCCTCAAATTGTGATGATATTTCATGTTTTTGACTGTTCAAAGGGCAATCGAGGATGTTGTCGGAACCCATTGAGGTGGTGTTCTTAGCTTTAGCCAGTGCTGGTCCCACCTAATCATTGGGGGGAGGGAGTATGCTGGAGGGGATTTCATCCAATGGAGCTGGGGGGAGTTGGAAGGAGTATGAGCTAAATTTATCAGACAGTAAATTTGCTGTGGCACCTTGATCAGTGAAGGTGGTGCAGTTCACCACCAGTTCAGCACGCTGCAGTGTGTTACCATTATGTGTCCAGACATAACCAAAGAAGGCCCTATGATTCTCCTTAGCTTGTAAAGCTGACCTAGTTAGACTTAATTAGATGTCTTAGTTTCTTAATTAGACACCTCAATTTCTTGTTTAGTTGTATAACATAGGGCTTTTGTCTTTAAGGGAGTTACTCTTCCTGTTTAGTGTAATTTGTGTATAAAGCACAGTATTTGCAGTCAGCATTACAATTACCCAGTTGGCTTAAAACTTATAACACCAAACAACCAGCAGCACACACAACACATCTATTGTCATTCATCTCAATGTAAGTAGCAGCAAAGTAGACTTACAAAACCCACAATTCTTAACTAGAATAATAAAGAGCCGACCTGAAGGAGTTACTTTGGGTGAAAGATCCTGTTTAGTAACCTGGATTGAGGTGTACACAACTTATTCCTAGTATTCGACCTTACCTAGTGCCAGTCATCCCAGTGCTGATTCAGTTTACTCCACTTCCTGATCACAATCACCAATGATCTCCCACCTAGAGTCTCTTTCCTTTTTTTTTCTGAATCTGTTCCATAAGTGTTTTAAATTCCTGTATATATGGTATATCTGGTGTTTTCTAATGTCTAGAAATCAACTTTTTTGTTACTAGAATTGTTAAGAAAGCAAATATTGATATAGTCTGTACAACTGTAATGCTTCATCACTCTCCTCTCTAGAGACAGAGCCTGGAAAGAATGGCAAAAATGTAGAACTCAAGCAAATGAACAAACTTATAGACACCTTCATAATATAGCAAAAAATAGTCATAACTGATAAGGAAACCTACTTCTCCACACAGCTATCCACCCAAAAAAAAAATCCCCCAAAAAGTCTATATCCTCCATGCTTAATCCAGGAAACATTCAAAATCCTTCACCCCTTCCTAACAAAGACCCTCACCAGATTGCTCAAATGTTTAACACCCATTTCATTGACACCATAAAGAAACTAGTCAATGACTCATCCACTAAAAACAGTCCCAACTATCAAAACACCACACAAATGGGCCCCACATCTATCTCTATACATACTACAGTTATACAATGCCAACCGCTCCCATCTTTACATTTCAGCCAGTACCTACATCACTATACTTAAACTGCTGAACAGACTAAAAGCCTGCTCACTATTCACTGAAAACTTACCACCAAAGCAATAGCTTAGCCAGTAAGTATTCTAATTAACCATTCAATCTCTGAATGTTACGTCCCGCAACTATGAAAAAAGTCTATCATAACTCCTCTACATAAACATGGAAATGCACATGATCTCTCAAATTATCGGCCAATTTCCATGCTCTCCCCACTATCAAAAATCTTAGAAAAGTGCATATACACCCAACTACTAAATCACCCATCATCCATCAGTCAAGCAATTTTTTTTCCCTGAGAAAAAATTCGCTTAGGTGGCTGTTCGCGGTTTTGCAGTTTCGGAGTTCAGTTGTCGATGTTTTGCATTTCGACAAGCTAAACTTTCATCAATATAATAGGGAAGCTTCCTGGACACCTTGTGGGTGCTGTGAAGAGCACTTCTGGCTAACATCAAAGACTGAAACAATACTAATTTCTTGAACTTTAATCATACTTTGATTTAGGAATGGGGTCCATTCCCATCATGATGTTAGAAACTCAAATGTCTTGTAGAAATCAAAAATGATTTGATAGGAATGAGAAGTTGGTTCTCTGAGGGACCAGCTGATGCATGGAATAGACTACCAAATTACATTAAAGCAAACACTAGTTTAGATATTTTTAAAAACAGCCTGGACACATTATGGGAACAGATGTTTTGGTATATTGGCAGGCTAGAAGGTCATTAATGCCAGCGTTTTAAATATTTGTATGTATGTTTGCATGTACATATGTATGTATATATATCCCATGTATGTTTGTGTGTGTGGGTATGTCTTTTATCAGTTTATTTTGCACATTCAGCAAAGATCTAGATCAGCTTTCTATTTTAAATATTTGTATGTATGTTTGCATGTACATATGTATGTATATATATCCCATGTATGTTTGTGTGTGTGGGTATGTCTTTTATCAGTTTATTTTGCACATTCAGCAAAGATCTAGATCAGCTTTCTATTTTTGATTTTACAGTTGTACATAACAATAGATGCAACTGATATATCCTGTATAGAGTGATTTTTTTTACACTACCACATGTCATGATGAGTCCCCTCTCAACAAGGACCAGTAGAAATTATTAATACTCAGTTTATATTTCAACCTGTGACATTTGGAAGCCGAAATGCATGTTCCAGCTCACAATGTTTTAGTACTCCCATTGCTGTCTGAATGAGCAGGGACTCTTAGCTACATGCTGTATGATGATTTAACATATATATGAGCTGTTTTTTTCATTTCAGGTCAAAGTCATTTCCTTATACATTCTGACACTTTAGAAATCATCAGTCCATAATACTCAGAACTGGAATTAATACTTTTTATCTCCCAAATGTGTATATTCTGTTGGAGTCTAGACTAATTGTTTGACTCTTTTATAGTCAAGTAGTATAAATTGCTTTTCAAGGTCAACAGCTATTGACATTGCATTCTTCTGGTAGAAATTATTTATATTTCTAACTATTTTAAACTATCAGATATGCATAAAGTATAAACAAAACCACAGTTAGAAATTAAAAAATTATGACTTCGCTAAACTGAAATACATTTTTGACATTATTCAGTTACTCATGCACTTCAAAATCGTGTAACCTTGTAAAGATCAGCATATAAACAAAGAATATCAGTTAAAGTTCACAAGAAATAATGTTAATCCTCCTCCCAATGATATTTGACTAGAAATATGTACAATGTGTCATTTGCATTCTCATTAGCTTCACAGATATTGTTAAATGTCATGCTGTGATCTCACAACTATAAATGCTGGCTGGTATTTACAAAGTTATTAATACATGAGGATCTTTAGAAGCATAGCCATACATTCCCAGGAACTTTTTAGCTGCCATATTTTAAGAAAGAATAACCCAGAGTTCACCAGAACATTGTCATGTTGCCTTTTTCCATGAGGGACAAGAATGCTGTATCAGGGATGAATTTGTGGTTACCCGGGTTCAGGTGCCTAGGCAGCGAGATATTTCCCTGTGGTACATTTGACTGGGGAAACATGGATGAAGTGAGAGTCAGATGCAGAGAAATATGTCTGTTTGCTAATTCCCTGTGAGCAAAGAGAAGCATACGCTGCCATGCTCACAGCTTTAATAACCAAATGCATGGAGGCAGAAGTAGTAATGAGTGCTGTGCTCAGTGTACAGTATATACTTATGTAATTACAACATGTAGAAGTGTGCTGCAGCAAAGAGGAAATCCTGCTTGCCACTGTAGTCACATTTATGCTCCAGTATGTGTTTAGGTAATGTTAAATGTGCACAAAGTTGAAAAAAACGAACCAAACCACACTCCAGTAAATTTAATGTAGCTCCACAAACGTAGCACTTTCACCATCCACAAATGGCATCATCAGAGTTAATAGGAGTCATTAACAAAGACCATTTATACAAAAATGAATTACTCAACCACCAATAGTAATCAAGTACATCATCTTAAAGCTACATACACTAAAACACTAAAAATCATGTCATACAAACAATAAAATGCATACATATTCCTACATAAATAATAAACCACTATCAAAATAAAAAATACATTTATATATATTAATGTTGTAAAAAAAATATATAGTATATGTTGTGATGTAAAAAATAAGTGGCATGTCATTTTAAATGCAATTTTTCCACCTGGTTTAAATGACCATATATCTATTAGGCCAGTATTGAAACAAAGAGCAAACAAACTTTAAATTAGATTCAACATATGGTAGTTTTACATCACAATATATACTATATATATTTTTTTACAACATTAATATATATAAATGTATTTTCTACTTTGATAGTGGTTTATTATTTATGTAGGAATATGTATGTATGTATTTTGTTTGTATGACATGATTTTTAGTGTTTTAGTGTTTTTGTGTATGTAACTTTAAGATGATGTACTTGATTACTATTGGGGGCTGAGTAATTAATTTTTGTATAAATGGTCTTTGTTAATGGCTCCTATTAACTCTGATGATGCGTGCCATTTGTGGATGGTGAAAGTGTGAAATTTGTGAAGCTATATTAAACTTACTGGAGTGTGGTTTGGTTCGTTTTTTTTCAACTTTGTGCATATTTACCAGTTTTCTACCCATTGGGTTATTTGTTTTGGTATTTTAGGTAATGTTCCCTAGACACTGTGAAGGGGGTAGTGGTCCACACACACCGATTATAAAGGTACTGCCCATTGTGCATTGCATTTTTACTGCCACTGACATACCCTCTGGCCAGCCTGCTGCTGATGCCTGCCATATTGCCTGCTGTCTCATGTTCCTTTGGGGACCATGGACATTGTTTTTCCCCTGTGCATTTGGTTACTGAAGTTGTGGGCATGGCAACACATTCTTCTCTTTGCCCACAGGGAATTTGCAAACAGCCATATTTCTCTGCAGCTCACTGTCACTTCAACCATATGTCCCCAGTCAAATGTACCACAGGGAAATGTCTTGTTGCCTAGGCACCTGAACCCAGTTACCTATCCATTTGTTTACATTTGAAGAGTGTAACTGAAGTATTTTGCTTTATATGGAGATGGAAGCAGTTCCAAAGATGTAGAACTCTCTTTGATACATATCCATCCCTCCAATATGTTCTATTTATGTTGCCAAAGAAACTTAGATCTCTTGAGATGGTGTTTATGCCCCACTGGATTTGCAACTGTCCATTCTGTATGGTGATCATGTTACAGTGGGGTTAGGAAATTAACTTTTTTCCACTGTAGCGTGATCTTGGAGTTGGTATATTTAATTTATGGGGGTGTGGGGGCAGAGAGAGTAAAAAGTGTGTTTGTTAGTTTTGTGTTGTTATAGCTGGATATGATGTTATTTACATGTGTGTTGTAGTTTTCAATGTTATGAAGCAAAGTTTCAGTGTTATGAGTTTTCATTGTTTTGGGTTTTCAGTGGTTTGCGTTTTCGATGTTATGTTTTGAATTTCAATATTATTTTATTTTATTTATTTTACATTTGTTGACCGGGATAATCCGTCTGGATACATGTCCATTTTCAGCGGAGGACCGGGGAGAAAAGCTCCACATATACAAGTTTCACTATACATAAGGTATCTTTTATTACATAGGAAACATACATATTGTTATCTATTACAATGAATCCAGAAGACAAAGGTAATTTTAAGCAGAACAATTATCTCAATTTCAGTTCAATTAGTCTCAATACAGAGGTAAATAAGGTTTCAGTAGATACAAAGGGAGGAGGAAGAATGAAGTGTCATGGTCTATACCATGGGAAATAAATGAAAGAAGAGAAGTGGGAGATATTAGGAGGGTAGGAGGTAATTAATCCGGGAATGAACATTGGCAGAGCCAGTGTGATTTAAAATATTGAAGTAGACTTTTTTTAAAGAGGGATAAGGAGGTAATGGTAGTAATGCTAGAGGGAAGAGAGTTCCAATATTTGGCAGTGATGTTAGCAAATAGAGCATCACCTCCTCCTTTCAATATTTTAAAGTAGACCCATATAGCTATATCTATATCTTTATATATATATATATATATATATATATATATATATATATATATATATATGTGTGTGTGTTATAAATAAATTAATATAATTCATAATTTAGCAGCTCTCAATTTTAAAACACTTGTAAAAGAGACATGGTCATTTAGTCCTGGCAGTATGGTGGCATTGAATCTAAGTTGTCACTAAGGTCCCCCCTTTCTCTAAAACCATAAATTTAAAACCAAAACCTTTGGTAATACTACATAATAAAGAATGCCTATATAAAGCATTATTATCTTTTCTAATAAACATATTATGATAACGTTCATACATCTGTTCCCTAAGGGGGCACATAGTTTTACATATGTACAATGTGGGACACTTTTGACATAGGATTTTGCAAATAACCCCAAGGGAGCTACAAATAAAATGTTGCTTTCTTCTCACAGACAGTATTATTCACACATTTCTCCATATTTGTGGATAGGTGCTCAGAACTTTAATCTTAATTGTAGTGTTTATATTGTGGTAAATACAACTGCCTGTCTAGCTGGCAAGTATGTAAGACTAGAGATCATCCATTGTTTATGCCAAATTGTGAAACTGCACACAGGTATTAGAAGACATGCATGCCCATCACATCTAAACAGAATGTCACAGGCCTGGGCTGCAGGACATGCACACTTATATATACTTTCTGTGGTAGTGGCCCGCGAACATGATTCATGGTACATTTGGTACATGCTGTATGTCTTCATTGGATGCATATATTCTGATGGTCAGTACTATATATGGTGCAGAGCCAATGCTACTACAGAACTCTTAGAGGTACAGCAATTGAAGGCACACGTCAGTAGCCATATGAGGTAAAGAACTGTTGGTGACCACTGACTAGAGCACAGCTCCAGGTTAATGCCATCCACAGTTGCACATAATTCATTGTAGGTCTATAGCAGTGTGTGCTGTGATTGCATTCGGTGTTAGCAGCTGTTACCATATGATGGGTAAGTAGACACCACAGGAGCCTGTGCTGACTGCCATTGTTATGACCCTGAGAATCCACAGAGGAGCTCACAATGTTTTACATAGTATTCTGTTTACCTGATAGCAGAATGAATCAAGAAGCCTATTCAGAATGTCCTTTAAATGAAATTAACATTCAGCCTCATTCCTCTTTTCCACTTATCATTTTCCACCTGTCCCATGAACTCTAGAATATCTCTGTACATTCCCTCTCTGCAGCCTACTCTGGCATTCCAATCCATAGGTTTGCATCTCTCTGTAAAGAAGTCCTTTTGGAAATCCATGTAGTAATTACTCTTCAAAATCTGCTGTCTGTTTCCTTTTACCATTAACTTCCTGCTAAGGATGACCCCTTAACAACTTGCTTATATGATCTTGAGCACCCTTATTATGTCTACTCATCTCTTCATATCTTTTGCCAGAAGACTGCCAGCTGTTATAATATCTTGTTATATACTGTGCAGCTCTATCCCACTCATTTCTTGGTGAGTTTCACTAGGACCCCATCTATAAGCCTCATACAAATTTCATTGTATGGCCACGCCTCCAGAACTGCAGTCAGTACTCAAGGAGTATCTTGACCAGAGCCCAAAAGAGAAAAAGCACTACTGCTTTGCTTGTGGAATCTATCAGTCTGGGGATACAACCCCCCCTCCGCATATTCTGTTTGCTGTGGCCACTGTCTTTTCACCCTGCACAGGGTGGCTCAATTCAGGTGAGATTAATGGGTACATGCTATATTGTAGCGCCAACCTGAATCATCTCCTGATTCTGCATTTGCCAGCTGCATGCTAATATAAAAAATGCATGTTTTTTCAGAGAAGTGCAGCCCCTCTCTCCCCTTGCATAGTGGTTTCATCCCACACCCCAAATTTATGTACAGTTATGCTAGGTGACACACAATTTGCAGAATTGAAAGTCAGATAAAAAATATGAACTTCTTTCCTTAATCAGTGGTCATAAGAACTAAAAATATCAAATGACAGAGTAGCTACAACCATTTCTGAAATCCAGGAGAATAATTTAATAACAAATAAAACTCAATTAGCTCTTTCGTTCCACAGTATAAACCAAGTCTGTCTTCAGACTGGTTGCATTGTGACCAATGATTCATAGTTATAGCAACTTAAAAAATCACGTGAATAAAATCAGAAATAAAAAAAGAACAACTAATCTATAAAAATCAATGTGTAAAATAATATAGCTCTAATAATATCTCTGAGACTTCATTCAGATCTGGAATTGTATTAGATTCATAATAAATTCTCTCATCAAATCTAACTACTATTCTAAATCTCCACCAAAATACTCACATTAACTTCTTTTTAAATGTGAAATATTAGCATTTTTTTACAGGAAACATAATTCAAAGATTTACTAATAAGCTTTTTCCTGATAGCATAGTTATGTTCAGAATTACATGTGCTTAATTTGCATAAAATTCTACCCACATAGTATGCAGACAGCTGGAGTATTCTGTCAGATAAACAAACTGCATAGTCTAGTGTGAACAGTGGCTACCAAGGAGGTGGGTTTTAACAAAAGCTATTGGTAATAAACCTACACTAAGTGCACTCCCATCAGCGTAGGTGCCTTAACTCAGTTAATCAGTTGCTTCTTGACTGAGCACCCTTTCATTATGTTCTTTATGAAACATAGAATATAAGCTATAGTTATGTTTATGAGTAACTAAATGAATGCTACCCAGAACTCACTTTAGTTCCATCTGTGAAGTTAGTATAGACCATTTTTATAATAGGTTCATAGGTGTGTGTACTAGGCTAATGGCCCTGGAGCCTTTACAAGCCTAGCCCATAGGATTACCTTGGCATCGTGCCACCCAACCTTAGTTCCTAGTGCCTCTGTCGAGTAGAACCACTGGAGTGATCCCCAGCATGAATTTTCGATTTTCCATCCACTCATCAAGATTTCTCTTGAAGAAGGTCAGTGAGGTGCTCTGCTTGACATGTATGGGAAATCTATTCCATAGCATGGGCAGTCTTTGGGTTATGAACCCGTCCCTCCAGCATGTTTTGTTGATTGTGGTAATGAGGTTGAGGTCTCTTGAGCATGTGGTGTGGAGGGATTGGGATTTCTTTAGATGTAGCATTTCTAACCGAGCTGGGTCAGACATGTCTTTGTAAGTCTGTCTATTATAGCCCCAGAATCAATATATATGTTAGAATCATTGAATGCATTCCATCCAAGCAACTAAAAAAGATATATTTTCTGCTGTTTTATTTTCATTCGTTATTTTAATCATGTTGTTTTTTTTTAATTTTACAAGCATGTCTATTTGTTCACTTTGTAACTACCATGGTTGATAGGTAAGCAGATAATATGGGATGAAAGCACTAACTTGTTTTTATTTATTACTGAGTGTTTCATGTACATTTCAGAAGTGGTTACAGCTATTTTTTTTTGAGAATTGTAGACCAATTAAAGGTGTCAAGTATTCAACAAGTTCCCATGATCAAAACATCCAGCTCTTTTTTTTCCTGTTGTGTTGACATGGGTTTTACTTTCCCATGATATATATCACACCAGAGTTGCTGTGGACAAATGTAGCATTTGCATTTTTCTGCAGTGAATTTCAAAAGCTAAGTTTTTACCCTCATGGTCAGATTTTCCAAATCATTTCTTAGACTTGCCCTGCATACTCTGCTGCTCTACCCATCTTTGTGCCCTTAGTGAAGGAGTTAATTCTGTTTTCTGCTCCATCAAATATATTTTTAAACAAACATACCGAAGAATACTGGACCCAGTGTTGAACTTGTTGGCACTCCACTAGACGAGTTTCTTATTCCTGAGATCATTCTTCTCTCTATAGCCCCTTGTGCCCTACCCTTCAGCTGTGCAACAATCCAGTTCTTCAGTCTTAGTCCTACCTAAACCTTTCTGCTTCAGTTTACCTACTATCCATCTTGTGGGATGAAGCCATATTCTTTAAGGAAGTCCTGGAATACAATGTCTATTGCTACTCATCAGTCAAATTCAAATGTAAACTAGTCATAAAGCTTAACCAGGTTTGACTGACAATTGCTTCTGCCAGGAATCCATATTGCTGTCCTGGTTATTTTTTATATTTTTTTCAGAACTGTTATTGCTTTTAAGCAAATATGCCAGTTGTTCTTGAGATTTTTATTCTGTCCTCTTCTTGTTTATGGGTACCAAACCTATTGTTCTCTAGTTCTTAGGCACTTTTGAACTTGCCAGTGATCTGCTGAAAATCCCACCAGGTGATCTGCCTACGTAATGGCTAGACTCTTAAGGACTTTAAGAGGCAGCTATGTGGCCCTTGTACTTTATCTTTTCTAAGGACAACTATTTCCCCCTCTAACTTCTTCATCTCTGCCTTGGTACTTATGCACTACTCTCTCCACTCTGTCACACTTTCCTTCCAAACTGGTACCTAGCCCCATTGGCTTCCTTTATAGAGAATGAAGCAAGGTATTCACTCAGTGTTGTTGCTTTTTCTGCACAGTCTGGCCAGGTCTGTTCCTCCCTTCCCCTTTTTGCTGTACACCTAAAAAAACTCTCACTCCCCTTTTTAGTCTCATCAGCTAACTAACTTTATGTTTGTGCCTTTGTCTCACCGTGTCTGTTGGCCTTCTGTTAGAATCATTATCTGTGGCTCTTCCCTCTCCCCATCCCTCATTCTCACTGGCTGTGTCCCTCCTTTTGTTCCTTCTAATACCTTTACCATTCTTCTTGGACTTTTCCTGCAAGATCTGTGAGCTGCTTTTCATGGTTACACAATATCTGTCTCATATATCTGAGTGTCCCTAACTGTCCAATTTCTTATTTTTCTTCTTGTGATTTGGTTGTATCTTCCCTTCATAACCTGTCACTCCTGTCTGTAATTCTCCTTCTACCTTGACTTTCTTTTCCATGTGTTCTCTTATGTGTTCACATTGCCCACTTTTTTACATCTTGATCTTTGCTGTCCACTTACCCCAACTCCTCTGGTAGCCTCTGCCTAAGTCTTCCTATCCTATCCTCTGTCTCCTCCCCCAACTACTGTCACTCCATCTCCTTCACTAACCTCATATTGCCTCCTTCTTGCCAGGCCCACTCTATTCTTCATTTTTGACTAGCCAGTCCAGTGCTATTTCCAGCTCAAACATTCTCTCATGAGGCTCTACAGCTCTATAAGCCCCATGCCATCTGCCAACCCTAAGTTACCTGAGGAAAAAAACAGTCCTATATCATGAAAGCAGTGGTGATCTCTTTCTCTCTTTCTGCCTGTCGAACTCACTCACTCTTCTAATTGTGCTGCTGTTTCATGTTGCCCATTCATGTATCATTATTTTAACTTTTTTGTATTTCTCTTACTTTTGTCTAACTTTATCTACTTATATATGTGTTTATGCATTACACAATTCATTTACCTAGTCAGGCCTTTGTATGTCACACTTTATTCATGACCTGCTAAGCAAATGTCAGAAAAATAACAAATTAAGGCATTAAAGGATAATTAACCTGGAAGACAAACAATTATCCCTTAATTTACCTTAAAACCCCTAAATCAGGATCAAAAGAATAAAAACCACACTAGCATCTTTTTCAAATGAGGCAAATTCACAGCTTTTTCAGAAGCAGGCATTTAGTACAGAATGCAGTTGGTAACCATTTAAAATGTTAGGACATAGATTGCTGAAATGTCCTGAAATGTGGAGATTGAATTACTGAAGCTCCAGACTTACATATAGCAAATCCAATATTGCAGTTTCTTGGAATATTCTCTTTTATCTAAGGATTGCCAGTCTTGGAATTGATATATATAAGTTGGGGGAGATACTGGGGGTTTGCCATTCTGGGGAGAAAAAAGAAAAGTTTAAAGGAGAAGAGCAATGCTTGCCATTCACTCTTCTTCTGTATAGTCCTGTATATTCAATCTCTTTCAATCTTTCGAGCCTCAGCAATCCAAGTCTCAAATTTTCAATAGGGAGTCCAAGTAATGCTAATTTGATACCACAGTCTTAGCATCTCAAAAGCTAGCACAGATATCTTTGCTGTTGGAAGATCGGAAGGCTGCAGGTTCTCTTCCCAAACTGGGCAATTTGATTATTTTTTTTCAGTACTGGCACAGAAGCATAGTATATACACATTCCTTTCTTTACATATTTATAAAATGCTTCATCAAATCTTTACTTATTACTACATTCTCCCCAATCTTGTAACCATAACTATCTTTTCATAAAATGTCTGCTAAGTCTCTGTACTTATTAAACAAAAAGTAATCTACTCTTGCATTCCAAATTTCTCACACAATCCCAAAAAATGTTTACACTATATATTTCTTCTTTTTTCCCCACCAAACCCACATAAAATCATTATCATATTTAAATATTCCTTCTTTTGTATCTCACTTAAATTATTCTTGTATATCATTTCCCACATTTTTTTACTCTTTGATTATTTAAAAAGATGCCAGGAAGTTTTCCATTGTTTATAATATAAACATAACCTATTTTTCATCATCTTATAAAGCATAGTCCATTTTACCCAAAGGTTGTCAATCAATAATATTCATATAAAATCCTGATGCTCATATATAGTTTCAGCCCTTTTTTTCTCCTTTTAATTGCTTCCACCATCCCATCCTTTAACACCTCCAAAAGATTCACATAGTTAAAAATTGCGTAATATTTTCATACCATTGTCTTCTATTGTTTTTCAATAGTAATTATACTTATTTTCATTGAAAATAACTTTTTCCTAAATTCTCTCACTTTTCTATTTTCAGCCTTCCTTCTTCTTTTATGTTGAATCAGACCACTCCATAGTTCTTTATATTTACTCTCAGAAATAACTCGTACAATTCCTTTCTTTTCAGATGCCCCATAAACAACAGGATTAATTACTTCTATTCCTTCTTCAGTTTTCCTCATATAAATAAACCATGTTTTAATAGGGCTTAACTTTGATCTGCATTATAAAAAAAAAAAAAAAACACTAAACTCTCTTTCTCTTTATTCCCAGGGATCAAATAAACTTTCAATACATATGTCATGTTCCCTAAAATGACTAAATTAATTAAATACGTTTTTTTTTCTTAAATGACATTTTAAACATTTTCCAAAATGCAAAAATATCTTTTACTTTCTCTGTAATTTCTTCCCATTTTTATCTGAAACTCTTACCTTACCAAAAGAACACCCAACAAAATGATATAATTTTTTGATAACTATATATCTTATATACAAGTAATAACCCCACTCATTTTACTTTTTCTGTGTTCAGAGTTAAACCAACATAAATCATTATTTCTTTTACCCAGATTCTATTAGAATAACTATCAAATCATCTGCATAGGACATAAAATAAGAAATAGATAAATGATCTTCCACCATATAAGCACCTTCTTCCATCTCTCTTTGCATTTTAGTAGCAATTGTATTCATAACTAAAGAAAATAACACAGTACACATGAGACTCCCCAAGCACATTGTTTTTTTAAATGAAAAACTTGAAGAAAACTATTTATTAATAACAGAATTAAATTATTAAATTAAGCTGATGTCAGAGTATTTACAATTTATCTTCCACTCCATACTGTGCCAGAATATCTCATAATGCTCTGTAATCAATATTGTCAAATGTCTTATTTACATCCCCCAATCATAACCCTAACTCTCCCCTATACAATATACCATCAACCAGTTCCCCTTAATTATCAATAACTCATGGATATCTCTACCATCAGTTCCATGCAAACAATCTTTCAGTACGACAAACAGTACTTTTTGTTAAAACTTATTTTTTAAGGTGTTTGTATTGCTACCCACAGTGTTACCTAGACTCTATGAAGTTAAGGGAGAAATTCTAGAGCTGGTAAGGAAAATGTATTTAAAAGAATATTTCTTTAATCAAAAAAAGGAAGATGATTGTTTAGAAAGTTCAAGCGATTCAGTAACAAGTGAGGACAACTATTTTACATGTGAGTCTGAAACAGAAAGCAATGCTTATACATTGTTTGACCTTAGTAAGATTAAAGCAAATAATACATTTTGCCCAACTAGCAAAAATGCACATATACAACGCGTTAGTAATGCGACACAGTTTTTTGTGGAGAGAGAACTAAAACCTATTATTAAGAAAAATAGGAGTTACAACTTGAATAAGGAAGAATGGTGCAAATTACAGGATATGAGTCAGAACAGAAATATAGTGTTTAAACCATCAGTCAAGGGGCAAGTTAGTTATATTGAATGCACAGGACTATTATAACATGTGTTTAGAACATTTGAAGAATGAAGGAGTTTATGGTAAAGTGCAGGAAGATATTCTTAAACAGGCACAAGAGGAACTATATAAATTGTTAAGGAAAGGGGAAAGGTTATGCTATTTTACAGCTAGGGACATAAATAATAAACTGTATATAAAAAATAGTACTATAGCAAAATTTTTTGTGTCCCAAAACTGCATAAAAACTTTTTCCATCCCCCAGGCCGCCCTATAGTATCAGCAAAGGGTTCCTTTACACACAAGGTGGCTAGTCTTTTGCATGAAATATTAATAGGAGAGGTAACCAAGTTAACATCATATATTAAGGATTCATATGATTTACTGGATAAAATAAAACAGACAGTCTGGACAAAAGACATGTTTTTCATCACAGTGGATGTAGTTAGTCTTTATACCAGTATTACCCATGAACTGGGTTTGAGGGCTGTGCAATATTTTTTGAAAGAGTCACCAAGGACTCAGTATATAATGGAGTTATTAAATTTTGTTTAGTTAACAACATTTTTGAATTTGATGGGACATTATATAAACAAAAATGGGAACTGCAATGGGGGCAGCCTTCACCCCAGCGTATGCCAATTTGTTCATGGGACTGTTTGAGTTGGAACATGTCTATAGAAATAGTTTTTTTAGGGGTCATGTAATACAATATTTTCGTTTTATCGACAATTTGATTTTTATTTGTAAGGGTGATAGAGAGGAAGCTAAGGTATTTATACAATATTTGAACAACAATGAATATAAAATCAAATTTGATGATATCCATATGGGAGAAGAAATCAATTATTTGGACATAAATTTGAAGGGGCAAGTAGGTAAAAAAATTCAAGCTAAAATATATAGGAAGTTCGAACAAATGAGTAGGATGGTACATGCTACTAGCTGCCACCCAGAACATACATTGAAATCTATCCCATATGGGGAAATGCTAAGAGTCAAAAGGCTATGTACCAATGTTAGGGAAGCAGAAGTAGAGTGTGACAAGGTTTGCAATAAATTCATGGAGAGAGGTTTTGACCCAAATCAAGTGAAACTTAGTTATAATAAAGTATTTGGAAAAAGTAGCAAAAAACAAGATTATGGGAACAAGGACAAAAATAGTCAGCATGTAGTTACAAATTACAAGGGAGAATGTTCAAAAATGTTTTTTGTCACAAAATATACTATTTTTTCTAAAGTATTTAATGAAATGATAAAAAATAGTTGGAACAAGACAAGAAGGGAGGTACCTTCTTTGGTGAATGTTGAGCTTACTATTTATTTCCAGAGAGGGAGAAGTTTGAAGGATTTTTTAGTAAGAGGCAGGTTTGAGAGACCAACACAGAAGCTAGCATGTGCAATAACAAGGAAGGGAACTTTCCCTGTGGAAAGTGTGCAATATGCCCTACATAATCAGAGAAGCTGAAGATATTAAGGGGAAAAGTTTTAATACTATAGGAACATTTAACTGCACTAGCAGGGGGATTATATATCTTATAAAATGCTTTTGTGGCAAAGGCTATATTGGGGAAACTAAAAGAAGTCTGGCTAAGAGAATAAAAGAACATGTTAGGGATGTTAAAAATAGGAATATGAGCAGCCCAGTGGCAGAACATTTTCATTCAGAACATGGGGGTATAATAGACAATATGAAAGTCACTATTTTGGAACAAGTATATAACAGATATGGAGATGAAAATGTATTGAAAAAGATTTTAAGAAGAAAGGAAGCAATTTTAATAATGAAATATGAAACTTTGCAGCCTTTAGGAATGAATAAAGAGTGCAATTGGCAGAACTTCATGGGTTAATTGTTAGCTTAACAATTAAGAACTGATTTTATTATGTAATGAATTGTTAATTGATATGGCAGCTGTATAAAAGGACTGTGTGAGTGAGCTTTACTTTTTTACTCTGTAAAGGCTTGCAGCCGAGGCGCTAGGAGAGGAGAGACAACAAAAAGGTTTTTATTAAATTCTTATTTTGGAAAGTAGAGCTGTTTTCACTGGTCTTTTGTGTGGTTACAGAATAACCTATTTTTCATCATCTTATAAAGCATAGTCCATTTTACCCAAAGGTTGTCAATCAATAATATTCATATAAAATCCTGATGCTCATATATAGTTTCAGCCCTTTTTTTCTCCTTTTAATTGCTTCCACCACCCCATCCTTTAACACCTCCAAAAGATTTACATAGTTAAAAATTGCGTAATATTTTCATACCATTGTCTTCTATTGTTTTTCAATAGTAATTATACTTATTTTCAATGAAAATAACTTTTTCCTAAATTCTCACTTTTCTATTTTCAGCCTTCCTTCTTCTTTTATGTTGAATCAGACCACTCCATAGCTCTTTATATTTACTCTCAGAAATAACTCGTACAATTCCTTTCTTTTCAGATGCCCCATAAACAACAGGATTAATTACTTCTATCCCTTCTTCACTTTTCCTCATATAAATAAACCATGTTTTAACATGGCTTAACTTTGATCTGCATTATAAAAAAAAACAAAAAAAAAAAAAACACTAAACTCTCTTTCTCTTTATTCCCAGGGATCAAATAAACTTTCAATACATATGTCATGTTCCCTAAAATGACTAAATTAATTTTAATGACATTTTAAACATTTTCCAAAATGCAAAAATATCTTTTACTTTCTCTGTAATTTCTTCCCATTTTTATCTGAAACTCTTACCTTACCAAAAGAACACCCAACAAAATGATATAATTTTTTGATAACTATATATCTTATATACAAGTAATAACCCCACTCATTTTACTTTTTCTGTGTTCAGAGTTAAACCAACATAAATCATTATTTCTTTTACCCAGATTCTATTAGAATAACTATCAAATCATCTGCATAGGACATAAAATAAGAAATGGATAAATGATCTTCACCATATAAGCACCCTCTTCCATCTCTCTTTGCATTTTAGTAGCAATTGTATTCATAACTAAAGAAAATAACACAGTACACATGAGACTCCCCAAGCACATTGTTTTTTTAAATGAAAAACTTGAAGAAAACTATTTATTAATAACAGAATTAAATTATTAAATTAAGCTGATGTCAGAGTATTTACAATTTATCTTCCACTCCATACTGTGCCAGAATATCCCATAATGCTCTGTAATCAATATTGTCAAATGTCTTATTTACATCCCCCAATCATAACCCTAACTCTCCCCTGTACAATATACCATCAACCAATTCCCCTTAATTATCAATAACTCATGGATATCTCTACCATCAGTTCCATGCAAACAATCTTTCAGTACGACAAACAGTACTTTTTGTTAAAACTTATTTTTTAAGGTGTTTGTATTGCTAACCCACAGTGTGTACACTAGCAGTTCTGCAGCGGTCCCTTTTCCCAACTCTCTCCCCTCCAGCCATTTCACTCCCTGTAATAGGTAGATTCTGCCTTTTACTTTTCCTAGGAACGCTACTAGGTGGCGATATATTCCCACTCATTGCATTAGGCAACTTTCAATACTTTTTCCCTGCCCCCTGCAGCTCTAAGGCTTGTTGTCCTTTCCCATTTTTTTTTGCACAGTTGTCACACCTGTTCAATTCTCCTTAATTAGACCAAACTTTAACTCACAAGTAACATTCTTCTGGGCTTGTCAGTAGCTTTGAGTGCTCTAGAGTGCGTGTATCACTGATTGCTTTTGCTGGTCTCTTCTGCTCCTTCCACCTTCTCATCTCTGCCCACTCTGTTCGCCCTTCTGGCTCACTTCGCTCCCCTACCCTGCTCCCAATTCCCACTCGTCCCCAGTGCCTCTACACTTATAACCATAAAACTACACCTCCTCTACCATTCAGCCTGTCTGAACCATCCCCACCCACCTCCTCATCTGCTAACCCCTTCTGTTTCCACTACTCATGACCCTTCCCTTACCTATACTTACTATTCCTCCTTCTCCATTCTTACTACCAAAGACCACACACCACTTTACCTTCTGCTAATTCTTTCTCCCCTCTACACATCCTCACTGTGTACTGTAACCTTACACTACCATGCAAATCAAACCTACACATACTCTACCATTAATATGTCTACATTTCCTCCTCTACTGCCTACTCTGTCTTACCAGACTACCTGACTTTTCTTACTCCCCTCTCTATTATACAACTTCAATACATGCCTTAAAAGAATCTCACCTCTCAATTTATATCTCTCCTCACCTCTATTACTATAATGACTCTCTCCTCTTTACTAGAAAAAATCTTCCTATCTGTAATACCCTCCCAATCTCTCACAATTTATGCCTCTCCAGCTATCCTTTTCTCAACTCCAACTACAAGTAATCTAAAGACCTCGCCTCCTTATTACTCTAACTAATCTCTATCCTCCTCTCTGGTAACATACATCCTAATCCCGGACCCTCAGACAATCATTCTTCTAACCCTAACTTGTCTTCCTCATTCTCTCACCATAAATCTCTCCTCTTTGCTATTAACTCCCAAAGTTTATGCAATAAACTTCCTACCCTTCAAGTCTGGCTATCCCATTACCACCCTGTCACCGAAACATGGCTATAACCTCACATAAAACATTTCGAAATTACCCTTCCCAACTACAAGATCATAAGAAATGACAGAACTCTAAAGAAATGTGGTGGAGTAGCCCTACTTTTCTCCTCCTTCCTAACAGTGACACCCTTTACCAAGCCTATACCCCAATTTTCAACAGCTGAACTAACCCTGGCCCTCCTAAAGATTAATAACCATAAAAACATATGTATAGCTGCCCTTTATATTCCACCAGGAAATAACATCCCCATTCTTGAAGATATCCTCTCTTGTTTCTCATCCAATATAAACAATGAAATTATATTCTTAGGTGACATAAATATAAACTGGGTTTCTATTCAATCACCTACATCACCTCAGAATGTAAACCTATACAACTACACCCAAACAACTACCTCGCCTACCAAACGTAATAAAGATAACAACTCCGATAGTATTCTGAACTGGATATTAGTTTCTCACCCCAACTCCATTTCTGACAACACCACCTACCCAGCTCCCTCAGTGATCATCTCCCTGCCTTTGCTCATCGCTCACCATTGTCCCTCCATCTTCACCACAACTACATAATAACTCCTATCCTAAAAAACTTCAACCCTCTAGCTTTCTCTGACTCACTAAAATATATGAACTGGAACCCTATAAAAACCCTCCCTCTTGACGCTGTTACATACTTCAATACTACATTCAGTAACCTACTAGATAGCTTCATTCTCCACAGAACTAAAAGAATCCAAACCAAATCCACCCCTTGGCTAACTAAAGCAACTATTACACTCATGCATTTCTGAGATCAATCTTGGAAGCATTACGATAAATCTAAAACACTTAACACCCTTACTGAATATAAGCAACTTTGTAATAAAGTGAAACAAACAAATGGCTTCAGACTGAAAGTCCTACTACTCCAAGCTTCAAAACAATCATAGATCCAACCCAAAAAAATTTTGGAACAGTAGATCTGCTCTACTCACTCCTGGCAAAAAAGACAATCCCTGTCCTGACCTGAACTCCCCAAATCATATCTTAGCTACCCAATTCAACTCTTTCTTTATTGATTCAAGGGCCAAGCTCACCACATCATTCTCCAATAACACATCTACTCCACCCTCATCCCACACCCTCAACTCTAGTCCCACTGACATCAACACTACTCATCTTCCCCCCTTTACCATACAACCTGTCTCTTTACACACCATAACAAAAATTTTCTACTAAAACTAAAACCATGGTCAGACAACCTTCCATCTAACTTTCTCAAGCTAGATGCAGATGGCATAGCCCTTCCCATCACCATACTTAATAACTGTTCAATCCAAGAATCATATGTACCCTTCTTCTGGAAGAACACATTCATTATCCCCCTCCACAAAGGAGGCATCAATACTGAAATCTCCGACTTCCATCCTATAGCCATCCTGTCCCCTATCTCAAAAGTCATTAAAAAATGCATACACGTGCAACTCCTTCCCTACCTCCTAGACAATCAATTTCTTTCTCCAACTCATCATGGAGTTTAGACCTAGACATAGTACCACCACTGCCCTTCTCTCCATCCTTGACATCATCAACCGGGCCTGAGACTCTGGCAACATTGTTTCTCCCCTTCTCCTAGACTTATCAAAGGCCTTCAATACTGTTTCCCACAAACTTTTCTTATCTAAAATCTCTCTTCTCAGTCTATCCCCCTCCTCTATTAGCTGGTTTTCCAGTTACTTTCTAATAGACAACTAGCCGTCAAGTGGAACAATAGTACTTCTTCCTTCCTTCACACTCCAACAGGAGCTCCACAAAGGTCTATACTGGGTCCCTTACTTTTTAACATCTTCATTAATAATTTTCATCAGTGCATTCCTAATATCAAACTTGTCCAATACGCGATGATTCCACCATAATTTTCTATGGTCAAACTCTCCCCAAACTCTTGCAACTAGCACAGGATGCCTTCTCTTGTACTGAGTCTTGGATGCTGAATAATCACTTTGCTTTCAATCCATCAAAAACCAAAATCATGATCTTTACCCCATCTAAAAACACCTGTATAGATTAAAAATTCCTTCTCCACAGTCAATCAGAATAAGATTCCCATTGAAATAGTCTCCCATACAAAACTTGTAGGTGTTATCATTGATGAACATTTAAAGTTTGACATTCATATGCAAACTAGTATTAAGAAAACACACCAAAAGTTCAGAATGCTATATCATCACAGCCATTATTTCACTCCCTCTTCCAAACATATACTCTCTATTTCCTACATCATCCCCTCTCTTGTGTATGGGGCCCCTCTTCTCACCAACCTTCAACCCTCCTTAAAGTCAAAACTGTCATCCTGCTACAATAAAATCTCTAACTTTGCTACTGGGATCAAATCCTCTTCTCACCACGGTGATGTATTCCACTCTTAGAACTGGCTGGAATGCCCCCACTATCTCTCTTACATTCATCTGTTAACTGCTCACAAACTCATTTTCAAACCCTCTAACTGCCCTTCCCTCTCCTCCATACTTACCTTGCATCATCCTGACAGACTACTCAGGTCCAGTAACCAGAACCTCCTTGACATGTACAAACCCTTACACACACCTGGGCAATTTCTCCTGTCTTTCTCCCTTGCTCACCTATGGAATTCACAACCCCCACATTCGAATCACCCAAAACCACTCCACCTACAAGACCATGCTCCACTCCCATTTCTCTTCTCACTGGGAATGCTAATGCTCTCACCCCACCTGACCCCCTATATATAATTTCTGCTCTCCCATCCTTTTTTTCTCCTTTCTCAAAACTCAAACTAGTGACTTCCTTCATTTAATTTCCACTCCCTCTCCCTTTGTTCCTTTCTCATAACTCACCCTAGTGACTCCCTTGATTTCATTTCCACTCCCTCTCCTTTTTTTCCTTTCTCATAACTCACCCTAGTGACTCCCTTCATTTCATTTCCACTTCCTCTCCATTTTCCTTTCTCATAACTCAACCTAGTGACTCCCTTCATTTCATTTCCACTCCCTCTCCCTTTTCCTTTCTCATAACTCACCCTAATGACTCCCTTCATTTCATTTCCACTATCTCTCCCTTTTTTCTTTCTCATAACTCACCCTAGTGACTCCCTTCATTCTACTTCCACTCCCTCTCCCTTTTCCATTCTCATAACTCACCCTAGTGACTCCCTTCATTTCATTTCCACTCCCTATCCCCTTTTCTCATTTCTTATAACTCACCCTAGTGACTCCCTTCATTTCATTTCCACTCTCTCTCCCTTTTTTCCTTTCTCATAACTCACCCTAGTGACTCCCTTCATTTAATTTCCATTCCCTCTCCCTTTTTCCTTTCTCATAACTCACCCTAGTGACTCCCTTCATTTCATTTCCACTCCCTCCCACTTTTTTCCTTAATCATAACTCACCTTAGTGGCTCCCTTCATTTAATTTCCACTCCCTCTCCATTTCTCCTTTATTTTATTTCCATAACTCACCCTAGTAACTCCTTTCATTTCAATTCCACCCTCTCACTTTTTCCTTTCTCATAACTCACCAAAGTGACTCCCTTCATTTCATTTCCACTCCCTCTCCCTTTTTCCTTTCTCATAACTCACCCTGGTGACTCCCTTCATTTCATTTCCACTCCCTCCCACTTTTTTCCTTTCTCATAACTCACCCTGGTGACTCCCTTCATTTCATTTCCACTCCCTCTCCCTTTTTCCTTTCTCATAACTCACCCTAGTGACTCTCATTTCATTTCCACTCCCTCTCCCTTTCCTCCTTTCTCATAACTCACCCTAGTGACTCCCTTCATTTCATTTCCACTCCCTTTCCCTTTTTCCTTTCTTATAACTCACCCTAGTGACTCCCTTCATTTCATTTCCACTCCCTCTCCCTTTTTCCTTTCTCATAACTCACCCTAGTGACTCACTTCATTTCATTTCCACTCCCTCTCCCATATTCCTTTCTCATAATTCAGTCTAGTGACTCCGTTCATTTAATTTCCACTTCCTCTCCCTGTTTTCCTTTCTCATAATGCACCCGAGTAACTCCCTTCATTTCATTTCCACTCCCTCTCCCTTTCTTTCGCATAACTCACCCTAGTGACTCCCTTCATTTAATTTCCACTCCCTTTCCCTTTCTTCCTTTCTCATAACTCACCCTAGTGACTCCCTTCATTTCATTTCCACTCCCTCTCCCTTTTTTCCTTTCTCATAACTCAGCCTAGTGACTCCCTTCATTTCATTTCCACTCCCTCCCCTTTTTCCTTTCTCATAACTCACCCTAGTGACCCCCTTCATTTCATTTCCACTCCCTTTTCTTTTTTCCTTTCTTGTAACTCACCCTAGTGACTCCCTTCATTTCATTTCCACTCCCTCTCCCTTTCCTCCTTTCTCATAACTCACCCTAGTGACCCCTTCATTTCATTTCCACTCCCTCTCCCTTTTTTCCTTTCTCATAACTCACCCTAGTGACTCCCTTCATTTCATTTCCACTCCCTCTCCCTTTTCCTTTCTCGTAACTCACCCTAATGACTCCCTTCATTTCATTTCCACTATCACTCCCTTTTTTCTTTCTCATAACTCACCCTAGTGACTCCCTTCATTTTACTTCCACTCCCTCTCCCTTTTCCTTTCTCATAACTCACCCTAGTGACTCCCTTCATTTCATTTCCACTCCCTATCCCCTTTTCTCCTTTCTTATAACTCACCCTAGTGACTCCCTTCATTTCATTTCCATTCCCTCTCCCTTTTCCTTTCTCATAACTCACCCTAGTGACTCCCTTCATTTAATTTCCACTCACACTTTCCCTTTTTCCTCTCTCATAACTCACCCTAGTGACTCCCTTCATTTCATTTCCAATTCCTCTCCCTTTTTACGTTCTCATAACATACCCTAGTGACTCCCTTCATTTCATTTCCACTCCCTCTCCCTTTACTCCTTTCTCATAACTCACCCTAGTGGCTCCCTTCATTTAATTTCCACTCCCTCTCCCTTTTCCTTTCTCATAACTCACCCTGGTGACTCCCTTCATTTCACTTCCACTCCCTCCCTTTTTTCCTTTCTCATAACTCACCCTAGTGACTCCCTTCATTTTATTTCCACTCCCTCTCCCTTTTACCTTTCTCATAACTCACCCTAGTGACTCCCTTAATTTCATTTCCACTCCCTCTCCCTTTTTCCTTTCTCATAACTCACCCTAGTGACTCCCTTCATTTCATTTCCACTCCCTCTCCCTTTTTCCTTTCTCATAACTCACCCTAGTGACTCCCTTCATTTAATTTCCACTTCCTCTCCCTTTTTTTCTTTCTCATAACTCACCCTAGTGACTCCCTTCATTTCATTTCCACTCCCTCTCCTTTTTTCCTTTCTCGTAACTCACCCTAGTGACTCCCTTCATTTCATTTCCACTCCCTCTCCCTTTCCTCCTTTCTCATAACTCACCTTAGTGACTCCCTTCATTTCATTTCCACTCCCTCTCCATTTTCTTCTTTCTCATAACTCATCCTAGTGACTCCCTTCATTTATTTTACACTCTCTCCCTTCTTTTCTTTCCCATAACTCACCCTAGTGACTCCCTTCATTTCATTTCCACTCCCCCTCCCTTTTTTCCTTTCCCATAACTCACCCTAGTGACTCCCTTCATTTCATTTCCACTCCCTCTCCCTTTTCTCCTTTCTCATAACTCACCCTAGTGACTCCCTTCATTTAATTTCCACTTCCTCTCCCTTTTTCCTTTCTCATAACTAAGCCTAGTGACTCCCTTCATTTTACTTCCACTCCCTCTCATTTTTTCCTTTCTCATAACTCACCTTAGTGACTCCCTTCATTTCATTTCCACTCTCTCTCCCTTTTTTCCTTTCTCATAACTCACCCTAGTGACTCCCTTCATTTCCACTCCCTCTCCGCTTTTCCTTTCTCATAACTCATCCTAGTGACTCCCTTCATTTCATTTCCACTCCCTGTCCCTTTCCTCCTTTCTCATAACTCAACCTAGTGACTCCCTTCATTTCATTTCCACTCCCTCTCCCTGATTTCCTTTCTCATAACTCAACCCATTCACCTTTCACTGTTCTACTCTCCTCCTCTAATTCTTCCTATCTCTTACCTCATGAACCTTTGAGTGCGTAAATGCATGCACTCCAAATTATACTTATGTACTCCAAAATACTTATGTTTTAATTTCATTCAATGCTGTGTTACAATACCTTGCTCAAATGTTATTATTCGGTCTTCTGCATTACTGTGTTTTAGTAGTTTTTGAAAATTGCATTGTACTTGTTAACTTTGTTGATATTAGCTTTGTAATAATTGTATATGGAGCTTTCCTCCCCAGGCCTCCATTGAATACAGCGTCATTCTGGCCCAATAGACTTTCCCAGTTAACAAACTGCAAACAAACAAACAAAACAAAATAAACTTGAAACATTATTACCTTAAACCTCTTCTGAATCATTTTTTATAAATATCTTATAATCAGCATTACTTAATGCTATGGGTCTCCAATTTTTACTATCATTTGTATCGTCTTTTTTCCATACACATTCAATAACACCTTCACATATTTTTTTTATCTCTCCCTTATCGGACCATATAAGTATGTTAACACGTATCTATTTTTGCTCTGAATTAAAATTTTTATAGCTTCTTTATCCCATACCGTCTTTATCTAACACCAGATCTTCCTTCAATAATTTCATAACCTTTTCTATTTCTTCCACTGATGCTTTTTTATTCAGTGACTCTTTTGCATGGATGAAAACAGTTTTGCTCACCAATCTATGCATTCCATTGCCTCATTCTTATTTTCATATGTTCCCTTCATAAGCATCTTTATAATCCTCATAATGTCTTTCTGTCTATATTTCATATTACCTTCCTTGTCTTTCATCTCTTTCAACACTGACATCTTTAACTTTACATTCTTAGCCAAAAATGTAGAAACTTCTTTCTTCTCCCCTAACATAAAATTCATGCTTATGAAAGTAATTTTTTTTTATTTTTTTATATATTTTTTTCTATATTTCATAGTAGCCTGCACTAATTTTCTCCAGGCATCACAAGATCTCTTTATATAAACTATTGTGTTTCTATTTTTTCTTTTTTTCTTCCACTCTCCAATTTGACTTGCAAATACATTTTCTTGTATTTTTTTTTCTTTAAAACTCTCCACCAGTCAGTCCATTTTTTAGAATGATTGTAAGATAATCTTCCCGTAAAGCAGCGAACTCTTCTGCTACAATTTTACATTCGTCTTTTCCTTTTTAACTTTGGCTAGCGAATGACTGGATTTTCTTCTCTGCATTTTTAATTTTTCACCTATAGTTCCTCTTCTTTCTTTCATTATATCTTTATTTTGTCCCACTTCCTCAGAGTTGTCTGGCATATCTTCATTCTCAGTATCTGTTTCCTCCAAACACTTTTGCACTTCACCTTCTTCTTTATTTAAATCATCTGTTACTAAATTGCATTCCTCCTCATTCAGCTTTTGTTGCTTCCCATGTAATTTCTCCACACTTGTCCCTACATTATTTACCATATCAAACTGTATTTATCCCCTTGCACACTTAACTCATAGGTTCATAGGTTGGTACTAGGCTATTGGCATTAGGGCCTATACAAGCCTAGCCATAACAATTCCCTGGCTATTTCTTCCCAAGTATTTACTTCCCTCATCATTTTATTACCTTAACAAAACTTCTTCCATGTCACCTTCACATTTTGTTTTTTGCTGTTCCTCCCTTCTTTCTTACAGACAAACCAGAAATTACCTACTTCATTGTATATCCTAAAAGAACTTACACATTTGCTCATCATATGTCCTTTTTGACCACATTGATTGTGAGTTATGTTTTTATAGTCACTAACTAAATGTTCATTGCATTCACAAAAAAAAAAAAGTCAGCTGGCCACCATATTACCATATTTTAAAGTCCATATATTCCCTGCTACAGACAATACAACTGGTAGATATTGAATCAGTCTATTCATCATTTTCACAGCTGCTGCCACTTCTCAACCACCATCCCACACATTCCTGTCACCCTTAGATTTGCTCACTCCCCCAAATTAATCACACATTTTTATAAACATATTTATAAGTAACTTTCTTTAATTTCATCTGTCCTGAACTGCAAAAAAATCTTCCTTTGCAATCTACTCCCTTGCCATACAAAAACAACCAATCCATGGAAACACAATTTATTTTTGCCACACATGTTCCATTAATACTGCTGACTCAAATGTAATACTATAAAACTGTTCCCTATCCAAATATACAAATGACCTTGCATCTTTAACATTAAAGCCTGAGGGTACAATATATGTGTCCAATATGAAATATCTGTCCATAACACAGTCCTTGTTTTTATCCTTAAAGTTGGCCTTTTTTTTTTTTTTTTTTTACTTTCCAAAGTCACTGCATATGTTTTATGTTGACAGGTATCATTCTTTTCATGTTGCTGTCTCTGAATAACGTACTCTGCTTCTGTATCCCGCTGTCTTTCTAGTAAAAAATGCCCTGTAATATCTCCCCAAAAAATCTTAAGACTTTGTTCCTGGCTCATCCTTGTCCAACAACTGAATCTATTCCTTCTGCAGCGATGTCCATAATGACAATGTGCTGGGTTACACTCTCTAAAACATCCTGGTTGCTTAAGTCAGTTAACACTGATTATTTGCATTATCCACCACTTTTGAAAGCACTATCAACCAAAACAAAACTGCTGACCTTCTTTCCATTCATGATTCTTTCCAAAACACCATCAGAGTATGTGCACATCTCACAATCTGGTTCTCTTTCCCTCTCAATTGAATTGCTCCTCCCAGATGCTTTCGCAGTAGGAATGGGAGCAACACCATGTGGTAAAGAGAAGGAAAAGTTCCCCAGTGCCCTGGCCAAATGTCCTACTTCAGTATGAATACCACTTCAGGTCTTCCTGAAAACGGGACCTGAGCTCAGTCAACAAACTGTAAAATAAATAAATAAATAAATAAATAAATAAAAATAAATAAATACAGCAATACTAGGCTCAAGCACAAAAATAAGATTATTTTTTATTCCATTAACCTATTCCTGGAAGATAAAATAATAAAAGATTGTAAGGGTTGAGTAATTCCCTCTTCTTTAAAATGTTGTACTTTGACTGTAAATCATAAAATAAATGTGAAATATCTACTATTCTAAAATGTTGTACAATGAACTACTCTGTAAGGCACTTTAATCAACGTTACAGACCATCAGCTATAAGCCGTAAATGACCAAGCTAAGCTAAAATAACCCGTTCTTTATATGTGCTTGAGTCAATACTTAAAGAAAATGATCCTCAAGTATAGTACCCTCAAGATTCATAAATGAGCACCGCTGATGAAGAACTACATATTGAGAATCTGTTTTAACTTTCTGTGTTTCACAGAAGGAGGCTAGATATGTACCTACCCTAAATGTCATTGCACCTAACTACAATGACATTTACTTTATGCGAATACTTAGTCACATTACCCCCATTTGATGAAACGTAGGAAGTTCACCAGTGCTACTCATTTTAAGAATCCTAGAGTATGCCTTAGAATATATTTTTAAATTCTTGATACCATTTGTATGTCAGGAGTCAAGTCTGCTTCTGAATGATTGGGTGAGGATCCAAGGTAATGGCTTTTCAAATTGTATTTATTTATTTATTTATTTGCTGTTTCCTTATTTATAATTTTATGCTTATGTATTTTGAGTATTTGTGTGTTTATGTTTAGAATTATATTAGTACTAGCTTTTTATTTCACTTAGTTTCTTTTTCTGAATGCCCAGAGGTTATGAAAACCATCAGATGGTTTTATATTAACAACCTGCCCTAAAATGCATTGTTTTTGCAACTAGGACAGCACTGTAAGCTAGCCACTCTGTGCTGCAAACATTGGATCTCGGTGACTGGGTCACACTGACTAATGACAGTGATGTGTCACCCTGACCCCATGTAAAAATGGAAAAAAAAAGGGAGTAAATAATGACTGGATTGTAAGATATTAAAATATGTAAATTTTATCTGTGACAGTCTCTAAGGTTCATTTCATGGTTGGGAATCACTCAGTTGCATTATTAACAACCGGAATTTCTAAAACCATGTTTAGCATCTGCAGGTTATTTTGCATTGTTTATATTTGTGATGGTGTTTTCATCATAACTCAGTGGGAAGATGTTTTAGCTAATGTCTCAGTTGATTTATCACTGCCCCTTGCTTCTGTCATTCAATATACTTATATAATGTGGTTTTCAGTAAGCATTTAAAGAGGAAGTGGAAGTTGATCACTTCTGAAATCAGCAAGTCTATAAGATGCCAAAATATGAATTGTACATCAACAGTTGTACGTAGCTGTGACTAAACCAACAGTCCTAATATGTAAACCTACCAAGCTCCTCATAAGTAATTAATTGAAATATTAACAAACACAAGAAAAAAATCTTAAATAATAAATCAATATCAGTTAAAGCTGAAGTTGTAAATCAAGTCAGTACAACTCTTTCCTTCTCTGCTCTTCTCTGAATGTATACACAGGAGCACAAGCATAGGTTATTCCATTTTCCTCAATCTTTGTTCTGTATGTTCATTAGGAAATTCAGATCTTCTGGCTTTTATCAGATATAACCCAAGCATGCCTCTGTCAGCTGTTTCTCCCCGTCAGTCCATTAAAACACTCTGGTAGTCTTGTCTAGATTGTAATGTGCATTCGACTCAGGAGTACCATGGACACCTGTACCTGACAGTGGTGAAACACTCTTTCCCCTGTGGGTTGTGCTTGACTACATACTTTTCTGTATGTGTCCACAGAACAGATTTTGGTATGATGGACTGCAGTGGCATTGTGGAACTTAAAGCTACACATTATGTAAGAAAAACAAATTCATGATTTCTCAAAAAACAGTTGCTTGATCACAAGTTTAGAAATCACCTAACAACCAGCTGCACATAATGAAATGACATTTTTGCAGAGTACAAGACCTTCTGCCCATAAAGAAACTCCCCCATAGAATAGGCAGTCATCCCGCACAGTGATATTGCTTGCCAGCACAATTAAATTTAACCAGTTGTAACTCCTGAGTTGGAACCAAATCAAATGGTCATTGATGACTTGTGGAGAAGCCTACATATCTCACATATGAGCACATCCATACTGGGCTGTGTTATCTTGCCCATGCTTGTTCAGCCCTCACAGGGCCATGTCTTTTGCAGTGTTTCTGACTTATTTTGTGTGACATTTCACAATTAACACTAATGATTGCTTGTAGTGTACTCATCTATAAGAGGTCACTATGATATCCATAGGTAAATATGTAGCATGCTTTGTTCATCTACCACAAGTAACAATCTTCTTTACTCCTGAGATGCCATACAGTGACATTAATGGTGACAATTGCCTGCCCCCTGCATATACACTAGGTATTGATGACAGCCTTTTTTGTTGAGCTATATCATTCCTTGAAGGTCACTGATACTATTATGGGTGAAGTATATTGCACATATTATTATCAGGAGACCTGCAACTTTTCATAGAGTACTGGAAAATGCTACTTGTGACCCCGGTATCAATGAATGCAGTTTAGGAATACATCTACTATCATAGATATTAATGGCTAGAAGATGCCTGTGTGTAGTCTGAAGGACACAGAAATGTTCTTATGGCCAGAATGCAGAAGGTTGCAGACACCATTACATCTCGCAGGATGTATCATCTTTCCTTTTCAATGGGGTCATGACCACATGTCACAGTTCAGGTAAAACCTGGTTCTATCAGTGCTATACTCTTCAACTTCTGAGGCAACAAAACTGGGTTTTATTAGGAATCTCCATCTGTACCATGGCTAGACTCCTTGGGTGTGCAACATTGATTTCATTTGCACATTTTCTGCGAAACGCAGCCATTTCTATAAGACTGAATACTGCATGTCATGTAATGTGCTATCATTAGTTATGCAATTTGAAGTGGCTATAGATCAAGCGGTGGCCTGTGATAAATTCGTTTGCATGTATTGTACTTTTGCTTTGTTCCCTTTAACAGTGGTGTAAACATTGCAGAATTCATGTGCACAGAATATTATGTCAGTTTCTGTACTATAAACTGCTTGTATAATAGTACTAAAAACTATGCAGATTTATGCATTGTATGTCTAGTTGATCACAGCCATGAAAGTTTGCTCAAAGCACTGCTATGAATTTTGAAGGAAACGCTTACAATATACTTTTTAAGTTAAACTTGCAAACAAATGATAAATGCAGAAGTTTGGTTGCTGAGGCTGCAAAAGTTAATCTGAAGGAGAATCTGATTATAAATACATTTGAAGATGTCTCTTTAATGCTTTCTTTTCTGTTAGTCCGGTGAAAGAATGAAGACTGCAATAAATGCAAAGTAAATTTAATTAGATTTATTACTGTATAATGGTGTGTGCTGCAGCAGTCCTTAAATGATGTAAACCATGTGGGAACAAAATTATACTAAAAGAACCAACAAGAAAGTATTCAGGGCACAAAGCAAAATTGCATGTTTTGCATGTTTTCTTTCAGCTGTAATTTATCAGTATTCCTAAAACAGCATTCCCATGTCACAAAAGACAAAGTAATCAGAAACCCAGTTCACTGGGACAGCACTTTAATGTATTTGGATTCCTCTGAAACACTACAGCTGTGATATCCATGCACTTAACAAATATGTATGTGTGACACCATGAAAATATGCCAGTACAAACATCTGATCAGAGAATAAAAACATATTGTATTCCCTGAAATCAGACATTAGCAAAACACTGCCCCTAAAATCAGTTTTGTTTACAGTATTTCCAATGTTGTGTAACATAAACATTTTTGCAGAAGAAAACTGTATTTTGCAGATAAATTGAAATTTGCAGACATATAAAATGCTTTATATACCTTTATAATTATAATATGCACACTATAGCACAGTTTTTGGGTCATGAACCAAACAAAACACCTCATATGCGAGTGGCAGACCAAGGACCTTCATGTTACATGTGCACATTACTAAAACTGTATTCACAATGGCTGGGATTCATATTCCCCTTGCATACTACACAACGCTGCACAGGTGGGTTTACATAAGAGAAAAGTGACTTGCAATTCATGAAGCCCTCACGACCTAGTAACGTAATGATGCTCTACACAGCAAGAAGGGTATTTAGCAATGAGCAAGGCCTATGCAGATTAGCTCTTGTGAACTCTTGTACACTGCTCTGCAGTGTTTTATAGATGCCAATATTTTGCTTTAATCAAACAGGGCAGTGCAGTGTAGAAGCTGCATAAGTGGACATGTCTTTTAATTGCAACGTATTCAGCATGGCAGATTTCATTAAATACTTTTCATAGGTATTTAATAGGCACACAGTCCAGGAGACCATTAAGGAGCCTAGCCCAAATTTCCAGTTGCCCATTAGCACTGTCTGGTTAAGTGACTTGCTTAAGGTCACATACTAGGCAAATGATGGCAGACAGATTCAAACCCTGTACTCTTGGCACTGGAAGCTGCTCATTAAGAAGTAAGGCGGCCCTCTGCAGTAACTATAGTTATTTATACATCATAACTAATCAACCACTTGCCTAGAGAGGTATAACTGCATGCTCTTACTGTTTTTTCACTAATTGTTCATGTTCATACTATATCCCCTTATTGTCCAGAAGTTCTTTTGTATGGGTTTCCATGGAATGCACAAGTATATAAACCACAACCACTCCGGTGGAGTGGGTAACACTGTCAATGTAGTGGTTGAATAGCAAAAATGTCCAAGTAAGATGATCAAGAGAATGAACATGATAAATATGTCCAACGTAATAGTATATCCAACAAGAACACAACTGCCACAAAAACGTTGAACAAACTGCTCCCAAAAAGGTAAACCAAATACTGCAAACACTGTTTATTTCTTCAACCAAATGCAAAGCTGTACACTGAAAGCATTTGACCTAGGTTTCGTCCGTCTCCACAGATTTCATCAGAATACAGCAATAGATAACTAAGCCACTTAAATAGTATCACCCAAAACCATTATCTAATTATTCAATTAATTCATAATTAATTGAATACTAAAATACGCGTTGAATACAAGTTAAATACAATAAATCCAAATGTACATTAAAATGTGTATGTATAATGTCAACTGACCCTAGCATTAAGTTTGAAATATGTAAATTTAATAAATGTAAAATAATAAAATAAAAATAATGTTATGTAAACACATGTATGTCTATACAAAAAATATATATATATGTGTATAAAAGAATTATGTATAAAAAAATATATATATATGTATGACGTTGTGCATGTATATATATTTTCTATGATAATGTATAATAAAAATAGATATAAATAAAATTAAACAAATTTTAAATTTAATTTTAATTTTAATTTTTACTGTTTTTTGTGTTTATTAATTTATTATTAATATTAGTTGTTTATTTTAATTTTAATTTTATCAGTGATGCTAACCTGAAAAGCCCACAATCACATAAAAATCTTAAAAATGTATATGTGTATAATATATATATATATATATATATATATATATATATATATATATATATATATATTCGTATTATGTTGACTAATAATTTAACAAACTGCAACAATTAAAACGCCAAGAAATTACTTGCCCTTAAGACTATTAAGTCTTAAAATAGGCTTAATGCTGCATGGAATGCAACCCCATGATCTCATCCTCCATTAATTTATTGTTTTTTTTTTTTTTTTTTTTTTTTTTTACTAATTGTTCATGTTCAGTTATGGGTAATGATTGATTTCCACATGGCTGGTGTGGTTTGATAACAAGGGCAAAGCCCTGTCTTACACTTGAATGTGACTTATTGCTATATTTTTATTACTTAAAGATTTTTTTAGTTTTTTAAAATAATGTTCTTTGATAAAAATACTCAAATCATCCTCTGTCTCTTGGCATTTAGCAGATGTGTGATTTATTGCATGTGTATAAGTAATATATTTATTGACACTTGTATACAATTAGTTAGCTCGAGGAAATTTTGTGCAAACTCTTTTTCTTTTAATGGTGTCAGGAGTGTACATGCATGCAGTTCAACACTGTTGGTGTCCACCACTACATTTATTTGTGTATTTCAGCCCTTTAGAGAAGTATTGTTGTATATGGAAAGGAGAGAAATTGCATTTTAAATTGGTCTTACTTCTGGTTGGTTACTTAGCTGCACAGAGAATATCGCAGATGTAATATTTATTTTAGTATCTGCAATCATAGAAATTTGTTCTGTTTTTTGTTAGGACTTTTTCTCATTGCGATTGCCTGATTTACAATGGACAGACTGACTGCTGTACCTAAACACCATGCATGCTTTTGAATGTTAATTTGGGTCCCTTGTTTAATTAATATTGAAGCACACCTGTAGAATTCCAGCCATTAATTTATTCTCACCATTTATTAGTGATATTGGTTTCCAGTTAATTATTTTTTCATTTTCCTTTTTTTTTCCAAAATTGTAATTTACCCCCATATAAACCTTAAAGAACTTTCGCCAGTTTAGAGGACTATTCTGTGAACCCTTTGGCCCCATTTCCAAAAGATTTGCTCTCAATGTAATTGAACACTTACATTAACAGCATGCTGAGAGCAGGTGTTTTGGAATCTGGCCCACAAAGTAAGCATGTTTATGGATAGGCCTTACACTGAAATAAGTCACTTCCACCGAGATCAGCCCCCGGATTTACTAATCTCCCATGCAGGACTAGTGTAGTCCTGCATGGAAGTGGCTGTTTAGGAGTAGGATGGCAGCGTGCCATGCATATTAATGAAGGCGCGCTGCCCGACATCCTAGGCATACATGAAGCGTGTACGAGTGCAAGGGACGTGTCTGAGAGCAGGGCATTCAGAATAAACATGCCCCTGCAAAGTAGAACAGCAGAAAGTGGAAATAAATGAGCGAGGCCACTCATAGGTGTCCGTACATCCCCACCAACAGTCCCCCATGCGTACAACAGCAACAAGACATAAAGATGAAAAGAAGAAACCCCAGTATTGTTGTCTAAAGCTCCGTGTACAGCTAACCATAGGTGCGCGGGTGTGCCCATTGCTCAGCCACGGTGGAAGCAGCCCAAAAGGCTGAACAGAATAACAAATATGATATATGCAAATGATACATGTCAGCAATAGTGTAGTGGGCAGAGCATTCGCCTAATGAGCAGGCATTCCCAGTTCAAGTCCCAGCACAGCACAGTCTATTTTACACGGCAAAGCATGGTATAAGCAATATTTGTAATGCAAAACCCACTAAATAACATAATTTTTATGAACAGGAGTACTGCAGGAAATGCACATGTGAAGAGTCAGTATCATAATGAATAAGCAAGCAGTACGCAGGCGTAAGCACAGATAAGCAGTAGTAAGCATATGTAAGCACTAGTAAGCATGTGCAAGTGCATTTGCATGGGCCTAGGCACTACCGACACAGATTAAGTAAAGAAGAAGCTAAATGGGTGTAAGACACTGTGACCGGAAGTCAGCAGTGCTAACCTCTGTGCAGACCCACTTATAACCGCTTTAAACTGCCTTAAGCATACTGTATCCAATGGCTGGTGTTCTGCCCAGCAACAAAGCAAACAGCTACTGCAAGGCCGGAGCCCAAGACCAAGCACACCATACCCAAAACGATTTACCACTACGCCATGCCAGATATGCAGAAATCGTATGTTGTCAAAAACATAACCCCAGCCCAGTCATGAAAAAGTACAGAGAATGTATACCTATAGCTAGATGGGCATGTGTGTGCAAACATATCACTATCT